>NW_027260863.1:90000-112500 GCF_045791955.1 Oncorhynchus clarkii lewisi
AGGACCTCACGTGACCGCCAGCCTGAAGCGTGTTAACCAGTCGTGCTCCAACCCAGGACCTCACGTGACCGCCAGCCTGAAGCGTGTTACCCAGTCGTGCTCCAACCCAGGACCTCACGTGACCGCCAGCCTGAAGCGTGTTAACCAGTCGTGCTCCAACCCAGGACCTCACGTGACTGCCAGCCTGAAGCGTGTTAACCAGTCGTGCTCCAACCCAGGACCTCTCGTGACCGCCAGCCTGAAGCGTGTTAACCAGTCGTGCCACTGAAAAAAGCGAGCTATTCCGCAGCGCAAGTGGAGCCCCTTCAGACTGAGGAGTGAGTTTCCCAGATCCCCATCTGCCGCAGCAGGAACAACAGATGGGCTGTCGTAAAGTCGTAACGCTGAGAGTCTCCTCACGTCTCCATTGGAAGTGACTGTTCTCTGCTCGTGTTGGCAAACGTCAGGATGAAGTTGGAAAACAACAAAGACAGAATGCCATGTCGAGTAATGTTGTTATAGCTTAGCAAAAACAATTCCCACAGTTGCCAAAAAAAAACTTGGTAGAATCAATGTCCCTGCTGCCAAACCTCAAATGCGACTATTGGGGAAGAGACATAGAAAGCTCATTGTTTTGGCTCTAGACTTCATTGTCCATTGTAATTTTGTTTGCTGAGAATATTGGTTAATATGCATGTTTGTGTTTTTGAGTGTGTAATTTCAAGGCATTTCTTATGACTGCATCCCAAAGGGCACCCTATTCACTTTATAGTGCACTACCTATGACCAGAGCCCATGACCCTATTCCCTTTATAGTGCACTACCTATGACCAGAGCCCATGACCCTATTTACTTTATAGTGCACTACCTATGACCAGAGCCCATGACCCTATTCACTTTATAGTGCACTACCTATGACCAGAGCCCATGACCCTATTCACTTTATAGTGCACTACCTATGACCAGAACCCATGACCCTATTCACTTTATAGTGCACTACCTATGACCAGAGCCCATGACCCTATTCACTTTATAGTGCACTACCTATGACCAGAGCCCATGACCCTATTCACTTTATAGTGCACTACCTATGACCAGAGCCCATGACCCTATTCACTTTATAGTGCACTACCTATGACCAGAGCCCATGACCCTATTCACTTTCTAGTGCACTACCTATGACCAGAGCCCATGACCCTATTCACTTTCTAGTGCACTACCTATGACCAGAGCCCATGACCCTATTCACTTTCTAGTGCACTCCTTTTTACCCTATGGGCCCTGGTCAAAAGTAGTGCACTATCTAGGTAATAGGGTACTATTTGGGACACAGCCTGTGTGTAGGTAGGTATAGTCAGAAAGGGTTGAAGTGACAGGACAAGAGGGTACCCTAACCATCAAGATGTTAGATCAACCAATTAGATACAATGATTACTCCGACTCTAACCTTAGGTCCCTAGACTGTAGTGTACACTCTATTACCTAGAAGTACTGTACTCAAAGCTGATTGTCATTATCAACTGTCAGTCCTTAGAGATTACAAAGGTTTGACCCTTAGTTTGTCAGCAAAGTAAGAGAGAGTGTTGGTTTCCATGAGCGTTTAGGATCTCCTCTCCTCTCCTCTCCTCTCCTCTCCTCTCCTCTCCTCTCCTCTCCTCTCCTCTCCTCTTCTTTCATCTCCTCTGATCTCCTCTCCCCCCTCTGACCTCCTCTCATCTCCTCTCCTCTCCTCTCCTCTCCTCTCCTCTCCTCTCCTCTCCTCTCCTCTCCTCTCCTCTCCTCTCCTCTCCTCTCCTCTCCTCTCCTCTCCTCTCCTCTCCTCTCCTCTCCTCTCCTCTCCTCTTCTTTCATCTCCTCTGATCTCCTCTCCCCTCTCCTCTGATCTCCTCTCTTCTCATCTCCTCTCCTCTCCTCTCCTCTGATCTCGGTAAATGAGTTAAAGTGAACCCAATTAACCCCAGTCACTTAATGTTGGTCCGTTCATAAGGTGTAGTATGAACCCAGTCTCAGTCATACAATATGAATCTCAAACTATCATTCAACACACCAACAACTGTTATGAGAACTACAGTAGTCTTCACCAACGACTGTTGTCAGAAATACAGTAGTCTTCATCAACGACTGTTATCAGAACTACAGCAGTCTTCACCAACGACTGTTGTCAGAAATACAGTAGTCTTCACCAACGACTGTTATCAGAACTACAGTAGTCTTCACCAACGACTGTTGTCAGAAATACAGTAGTCTTCACCAACGACTGTTATCAGAACTACAGTAGTCTTCATCAACGACTGTTATCAGAACTACAGTAGTCTTCACCAACGACTGTTGTCAGAAATACAGTAGTCTTCACCAACGACTGTTGTCAGAAATACAGTAGTCTTCACCAACGACTGTTGTCAGAAATACAGTAGTCTTCACCAACGACTGTTGTCAGAAATACAGTAGTCTTCACCAACGACTGTTGTCAGAACTACAGTAGTCTTCACCAACGACTGTTGTCAGAAATACAGTAGTCTTCACCAACGACTGTTATCAGAACTACAGTAGTCTTCACCAACGACTGTTATCAGAACTACAGTAGTCTTCACCAACGACTGTTATCAGAACTACAGTTGTCTTCACCAACAACGGAACACATGAACCAACATGGTGTAAATCCCACTAAACAAAAGGAAATAGGGGTTGGAAGAAGTCGTCAGTCAATCCAATCCCTCATCTCCGGCATCTCCCCCCCCCCCCCCCCCCCCCCTTTGTGCAGCTGATGCCCCCCCCCTCCCTCCCCTTTGTGCAGCTGATGCTGGCTATTTAACAGGGAGTTAAAGGGGAAGTTCCCCACTGGGAGGAGAAGCACTGAGATGGTTCAGACAAATTAGGGGCCGTCACATGGGCCGTGTGTGAGCCACTGTCTGCTGTAGTGAATCAGGCCATTGAACACCATTCAATCAAATCCAAGCGAGGTCCATTTCTCCACCTGTCTACTTGCCCAGCCAGTCAATGGATGAACTGCCACTGTCCCTCAGTGTCCAGGCCACCTCAGACCCACATCCATCTCCCTGCCATAGGAATCTACAGTATCTAATCCACAACCACCAAGAGCCTCAATGGAGGAATACCTGACACAGTTTCACACTTCCTAATGTCTTCCTGATGGGCAGACAAGTCATGTAGAGAGGCCTTGTGTCCAGTGCATATCCACAATGGAGGGATACCTGTACAGTTTCCATAGCCAATCACAAATACTCCCCCTAACCTGAGCCATGTGTGGAACGTATACCTGTACATGTATCCTCGTCGCCCCTAGTCACACAAAGCCTGACTATGACCCCGCTGCAAACCAAAGGTCACAGGTCAACTTAAAGATGCCCCCAATGGACATCACAATGGTAACCAATAACAATACATTACCCCCAACACTTTACCATAACCTTAACGCCATTGATGTTCCGAGGGCTAAGAGCATCTGAAATGCATTAGGACACTAAAACTGAATCCAGCCTTCCCCATCTATATTGGATTGGCATAGTAGCTCTTGCCAATAGATAAATAGATAGATAGTCTGCGTCCTATTAGGTGACCAGGGCCGACAGGGAGAACCACAGGGCTGTGGTCAAAAGTCATGCATTAAATAGAGAATACACTGTCATTTGGACTGCTGCTGGATTCATCCTGGGGGGGTTTTGCCAGTGGTGTGGACTATAGAGTGCAGTTTATGAATTCACAGGCAATTATATCAGCTCTTTAAATGATCTCTGCTGTTGGCTTTCTGTAGCTGTTCTCTTCCTCTGAGAGAGAGAGAGAGAGAGAGAGAGGGGGGGGGGGGAGAGAAAGAGAGGGGAGGGAGAGAGAGTGAGAAAGAGAGAGAGAGAGAGAGAGAGAAAGAAAAGAAAGAGAGAGAGAAAGTCAGATCCACAGGATATGTCAGTGTGTAGGGGCTAAGGCCTTTACACACACACACACACACACACACAAACACAGACAGTAAAAGAAGGTGACAACAGACAGTAAAGAAGAAGGTGACAACAGACAGTAAAATAAGGTGACAACAGACAGTAAAATAAGGTGACAACATACAGTAAAAGAAGGTGACAACAGACAGTAAAAGAAGAAGGTGACAACAGACAGTAAAGAAGAAGGTAACAACAGACAGTAAAATAAGAAGGTGACAACAGACAGTTAAATAAGGTGACAACATACAGTTAAATAAGGTGACATCATACAGTAAAGAAGGTGACAACAGACAGTAAAGAAGAAGGTGACAACAGACAGTAAAGAAGGTGACAACAGACAGTAAAGAAGAAGGTGACAACAGACAGTAAAGAAGGTGACAACAGACAGTAAAGAAGGTAACAACATACAGTAAAGAAGAAGGTAACAACAGACAGTAAAATAAGAAGGTGACAACAGACAGGAAAGAAGAAGGTGACAACAGACAGTAAAGAAGAAGGTGACAACAGACAGTTAAATAAGGTGACAACATACAGTAAAGAAGGTGACAACAGACAGTAAAGAAGAAGGTGACAACAGACAGTAAAGAAGAAGGTGACAACAGACAGTTAAATAAGGTGACAACATACAGTAAAGAAGGTGACAACAGACAGTAAAGAAGAAGGTGACAACAGACAGTAAAATAAGGTGACAACAGACAGTAAAGAAGGTGACAACAGACAGTAAAGAAGGTGACAACAGACAGTAAAGAAGAAGGTGACAACAGACAGTAAAATAAGGTGACAACAGACAGTAAAATAAGGTGACAACAGACAGTAAAATAAGATGACAACAGACAGTAAAGAAGGTGACAACAGACAGTAAAGAAGAAGGTGGCAACAGACAGTAAAGAAAAAGGTGACAACAGACAGTAAAAGAAGGTGACAACATACAGTAAAGAAGAAGGTGACAACAGACAGTTAAATAAGGTGACAACAGACAGTAAAATAAGGTGACAACAGACAGTAAAGAAGGTGACAACATACAGTAAAGAAGAAGGTGACAACAGACAGTTAAATAAGGTGACAACAGACAGTAAAATAAGGTGACAACAGACAGTAAAGAAGGTAACAACAGACAGTAAAGAAGAAGGTGACAACAGACAGTAAAATAAGGTGACAACAGACAGTAAAGAAGAGAAAAGGTCATTTAAGGCAGCAGAACAGGAAGGTAAATCAAAACTGCAGAACAAATAGAATGAGAGAACGTTTGTTCAATGCACCTGGTTCTGTGGGCTTCAGAGAGACGCATTACCAACAGAACACACACACTGGCAATAGCTATGCACACACACACACACACCACACACCACACACCACACACACACACACACACACACACACACACACACACACACACACACACACACACACACACACACACACACACACACACACACACACACACACACACACACACACACACAGAGGATGAGGGATCATCGGCACACCAACCCCAGTGGAGGTGTCTGTGTGTCAGGGAAACCATCTGTCTTCCTGGGGGGGCTTATTTGTTTCCAGGCCCAAATGTATGTGTGTTTGTGTATCTCTCTCTCTCTCTCTCTCTCTCTCTCTGTCTGGTGTGTGTGTGTGTGTGTGTGTGTGTGTGTGTGTGTGTGTGTGTGTGTGTGTGTGTGTGTGTGTGTGTGTGTGTGTGTGTGTGTGTGTGTGTGTGTGTGTGTGTGTGTGTGTGTGTGTGTGTGTGTGTGTGTGTGCGTGTGGCCACTAGATTAACCAGCAGGTCTAGGGCAGGATGACTCCTTGATAGAACACAGCTTATCTACAGGCCTACATAAGAACAGGTTCAGGGGGACACACACAAACACACTCCTGGAGACTCCTGAGAGATGAGCTGACTGGACAAAGGTGGTTCCCATGTAGGGAGCGTTATATATAAGCTCTGTAAAGGGGAGACCCATAGGGTCTCAGGCCCTTCCCAACAATGCAGAGAGAAAGAAATATTAAAAATAATAGAAAGATAAAAACACAACTAATAAATACACAATGTGTAACGATAACGTGGCCATATACACTGAGGCCTTCCTAATATTGAGTTGCACACCTTTTGCCCTCAGAACAGCCTCAATGAATCAGGTGTTGAAAGCGTTCCACAGGGATGCTGGCCCACGTTGACTCCAATGCTTCCCACAGTTGTGTCAAGTTGGCTTTGACAGTACAGCAGTTTGTGACCAAAGTTGTCCTTTGGGTGGTGGACCATTCTTGATACACACGGGAAACTGTTTAGTGTGGAAAACCCAGCAGCGTTGCAGTTCATGACACAAACCGTTGTGTCTGGCACCTGCTACCATACTCCATTCAAAGGCACTTAAATATTTTGTCTTGCCCATTGACCCACTCAGTGGCACACATAGATTTAACAAGTGACATCAATAAGGGATCATAGCTTTCACCTGGATTCACCTGGTCAGTCTACGTCATTGAAAGAGCAGGTGTTCCTCGTGTTTTGCAGGCTCAGTGTACACGGGGTACCAGTGCTGAGGCGATGTGATGGGGGGTAATTAAGGTGTAAAGTGACTAGGCAACATGATAGATAATAAGCAGTAACAGCAGCGTACAGTACAGTATGTGGGGAGTCAAATGAGTTAGTGGGAAGTGGGGTAAATGCAGATAGTCAGGGTAACTATTTGGTTGACTATTTAGCACTTATCAATCAATCAATCAATCAAATGTATTTATAAAGCCCTTTTTACATCAGCCGATGTCACATAGTGCTGAACAGAAACCCAGACTAAAACCCCAAACAGCAAGCGAGACAGATATAGAAGCATGGTGGCTAGGAAAAACTCCCTAGAAAGGCAGGAACCTAGGAAGAAACATAGAGAGGAACCAGGCTCTGAGGGGTGGCCAGTCCTCTTCTGGCTGTGCCGGGTGGAGATTATAACAGAACATGGCCAAGATGCTCAAACATTCATAGATGACCAGCAGGGTCAAAAATTAACAATCACAGTGGTTGTAGAGGTTGCAACAGGTCAGCACCTCAAGAGTAAATGTCAGTTGGCTTTTCATAGCCAATCCTAGCCGAGTTAGAGACAGAAGGTGCGGGAGAGAGAGAGAGTCAAAAACAGCATGTCTGGGACAAGGTAGCATATCCGGTGAACAGGTCAGAGTTCCATAGCTGCGGGCAGAACAGTTGACACTGGAGCAGCAGCATGACCAGGTGGACTGGCGACAGCAAGGAGTCATCAGGCCAGGTAGTCCTGAGGCATGGTCCTAGGGCTCGGGTCCTCTGAGAGAGGTGAGAAAGAGAGAAAGAGAGAGAGTTAGATGGAGCATACTTAAATTCACACATGACCCTGGATAAGACAGGAGAAATACTTCACATATAACAGACTGACCCTAGCCCCCGACACATAAACTACTGCACCATAAATACTGGATGCTGAGACAGCCTTATGGCTTGGGGGTAGAAGCTGTTCAGGGTCCTGTGGTTCCAGACTTGGTGTATCAGTACCGCTTGCATTGCGGAGAGAGAACAGTCTATGCCTTGGGTGGCTGGAGTTGTTGATAATTTTTATGGCCCTCCTCTGACACTGCCTGGTATAGAGATCCTGGATGGCAGTGAGCTTGGCCCTGTTGATGAACTGGACCATACGTACTTCTTTGAGGATCTGAGGGACCATGCCAAATCTTTTCAGCCTCCTGAGGGGAAAGAGGCATTGTCGTGCCTTCTTCCTGACTGTGTTGGTGTGTGTGGACCATGTTAATTCCTTATTGATGTGGACACCGAGGAACTTAAAGCTCTTGATGCACCGGTACCGCTTGCCATGCGGAAACAGAGAAAACAGTCGATGGCATGGGTGTTTGGAGTCAGTAACGATTTTCCGGGTATTTCACACTGGCCTATATCGAGGTCCTGGATGGCAGGGAGCTGTCCGCACCACCCTCTGTAGAGGTCCTGGATGGCAGGGAGCTGTCCGCACCACCCTCTGTAGAGGTCCTGGATGGCAGGGAGCTGTCCGCACCACCCTCTGTAGAGGTCCTGGATGGCAGGGAGCTGTCCGCACCACCCTCTGTAGAGGTCCTGGATGGCAGGGAGCTGTCCGCACCACCCTCTGTAGAGGTCCTGGATGGCAGGGAGCTGTCCGCACCACCCTCTGTAGCGCCATGCGATAAAGGACGATGCTATTGCCATACCAAGCAGTAAGGAAGCCAGTCAGGATTTGAGGCTCCATGCCAATGCTTTTCAACCTCCTGAGGGAAAAGAGGTGCTGTCGCGCCTTCTTCACGACTGTGCACATGTGTGTGGACCATTTTAAGTAATTAGTGATTTGTACCCCAAGGAACTTGAAGCTCTCGACCCGCTCCACTGCAGCCCTGTCGATGTGGTTGGGGGCCTGCTCGGCCTTCCGTTTCCTGTGATCCACACTTATCTCCTTTGTCTTTCTGTCTTTTAGGGAGAGGTTGTTGTCCAGGCACTATACTGCCAGGTCTCTGACCTCCTCCCTATAGGCTGTCTCATCGTTGTCGGGGATCAGACCTACCACTCTTTTTTCGTCAGCAGTGGTGTTGGAGTCGTGAGCGGCCACACAGTCATGGTTGAACAGGGAGTACAGGAGGGGACTAAGCACGCACCCCTGAGGGGACCCCCGTGTTGAGGGTCAGCGTGGCAGAAATGTTGTTGTCTACCCTCACCATCTGGGGTCGGCCCCTCAGGAAGTCCAGGATCCAGTTGCAGAGGGAGGTGTTTAGTCCCAGGGTCCTTAGCTTAGTGATGAGCTTATAGGGCACTATGGTGTTGAATGCTGAGCTGTGGTCAATTAATAACATTCTCACATACAGTGGGGCAAAAAAGTATTTAATCAGACACCAATTGTGCAAGTTCTCCCACTTAAAAAGATGAGAGAGGCCTGACATTTTCATCATAGGTACACTTCAACTATGACAAACAAAATGAAAAAATACATCCAGAAAATCACATTGTAGGATTTTTAATGAATTTATTTGCAAATTATGGTGGAAAATAAGTATTTGGTCACCTACAAACAAGCAAGATTTCTGGCTCTCACAGACCTGTAACTTCTTCTTTAAGAGGCTCCTCTATCCTCCACTCGTTACCTGTATTAATGGCACCTGTTTGAACTTGTTATCAGTATAAAAGACACCTGTCCACAACCTCAAACAGTCACACCCCAAACTCCACTATGGCCAAGACCATAGAGCTGTCAAAGGACACCAGAAACAAAATTGTAGACATGCACCAGGCTGGGAAGACTGAATCTGCAATAGGTAAGGAGCTTGGTTTGAAGAAATCAACTGTGTGAGCAATTATTAGGAAATGGAAGACATACAAGACCACTGATAATCTCCCTCGATCTGGGGCTCCACGCAAGATCTCACCCCGTGGGGTCAAAATGATCACAAGAATGGTGAGCAAAAATCCCAGAACCATACGGGGGGATCTAGTGAATGACCTGCAGAGAGCTGGGACCAAAGTAACAAAGCCTACCATCAGTAACACACTACGCCGTCAAGGACTCAAATCCTGCAGTGCCAGAGGAAAACAATGTGTAGCATGCTTTCAGGTCACACGCCTCTAACAAACAGTACACTTCACTCGAGCCTCATTCTGAACATGGCTACTTCATTTCTCAAAGGAAAAACCTCAACCAATTTCTAAAGACTGTTGACATCCAGTGGAAGCGATAGGAACTGCAAGAAGGTCCCTTAGACATCTGGATTCCCAATGAAAACTCATTGAAAAGAGAGTGACCTAAAAAAAAAATCGGAATGGTTTGTCCTAGTAGTTTCGCCTGCCAAATAAGTCACAGACATGATTCAAACAGTTTTAGAAACTTCAGAGTGTTTTCTATCCAAATCTACTAATGATATGCATATCTTAGCTTCTGGGCATGAGTAGCAGGCAGTTTAATTTGGGCATGCTTTTCATCCAAAATTCAGAATGCTGCCCCCTATCCTAGAGAAGTTAATGGAGCCGGTGACTGTGGTAAACTCCTCAATGTTATCAGATGAATCCTGGAACAGTCCTGTAACTTAGCATCTGCTTCATTGGACCTCTTCCTTATTGAGCGTCACTGGTACTTCCTGTTAGATTTTTTTTCTTGTGAACAGGAGGATAGTTAGGGTCAGGTTTGCCATATGGACGGTGAGGAAGAGCCTTGTATGTGTCTCTGTGTGGGGAGTAAAGGTGATCAAGAGTTTTGTCACCTGAAGTTGCACAGGTGACATGCTGGTAAAAATTAGGGAAAAACAGCTTTATAATCACCGGCCTCTGGATGTGCATGTTCCTGTTTGCTTATGGCCCTATACAGCTGGTTGAGTGTGGTCTTAGGACCAGCATCAGTTTGTGGTGGTAAATAGACAGCTCTGGAATAAAATATAGATGAATGCTCTCTCTGTAAATATCATGGTCTGCAGCTTATCATGAGGTCATTTAACTCAGGCGAGCAAAAACTAGAGACTTCCTTAACATTAAGCAACATGCCAAGAGTGAGCAAAGCTGCCATCAAGGCAAAGGGTGGCTATTTGAAGAGACTCAAATATAAAATATATAAAGATTTGTTTAACACTTTTTTGGTTACTACATGATTCCATATGTGTTATTTCATAGTTTAGATGTCTTCACTATTATTGTACAATGTAGAAAATAGTGAGAATAAAGAAAAACCCTTGAATGAGTCGTTGTTCTAAACCTTTTGACCGGTAGTGTATATATTTTCCATGTCCTTGTTCAGCCAAGATTCAGAGAAACAAAGAATATTCCAGGTTTCCAGGCCCCGTTGATACTGGAGTCTTGAATGGAGCTCATCCAGTTTATTCTCCAGTGATTGCACATTCGCCAACAGAACAGAGGGCAATGGTGGTCGATTTATTTGCCCAAGTAATCTCGTTAAGAGGCCGCCTCGCCTGCCTCTTTCTCGCCGCCGCTTCCTCTTTCGAGTCCCGGGGATTAGGACCTGGTCCGGAGTAAGCAGGACGTCCTGAGCTGCCGGTTGTTGAAGTAGAAATCTTCATCCAAATGTAGGTTAGTGATCACTGTTCTGATATCCAGAAGCCATTTTTGGTCAAAGGAAAAGATGGCGGAGACATTATGTACAAAGAAACTACACAAAACAGTAGAATTGGTCAGGAGCCTGTATAAACAGCCGCTAACCATTTCAGCGTCGTCTTCTATTCACCCCTAGAGAGGGTTTTTAGCCAATGGTGTGGACTATGGAGTGCAGTTTGTGAATTCATTGGTTATTATATCAGCTCTTTTAATGATCTCTGCTGTGGGCTTTATGTAGCTGTTTCTTCCTCCGAGTCTTTTAGGCTGACACAAGAAAAGCAGAGGAGAAGGGAGAGAGAGAGAGGGAGAGAGACAGAGAGAGAGGGAGAGAGGGAGAGAGAGAGAGAGAGAGAGAGAGAGAGAGAGAGAGAGAGAGAGAGGGAGAGAGAGAGAGAGAGAGAGAGAGAGAGAGAGAGGGAGAGAGAGAGGGAGGGAGGGAGAGAGTGAGAGAGGGAGAGAGAGAGAGAGAGAGAGAGACAGAGAGAGACAGAGAGAGAGAGAGACAGAGAGAGAGTGAGTGAGAGAGAGAGAGAGAGAGAGAGAGAGAGAGAGATAGAGAGACAGAGAGAGAGTGAGTGAGAGAGAGAGAGAGAGAGAGAGAGAGAGATAGAGAGACAGAGAGAGAGAGAGAGACAGAGAGAGACAGAGAGAGAGAGAGAGAGACAGAGAGAGACAGAGAGAGAGAGAGAGAGAGAGAGAGAGAGAGAGACAGAGAGAGAGAGAGAGACAGAGAGAGACAGAGGGAGAGAGAGAGAGAGAGACAGAGAGAGACAGAGAGAGAGAGAGACAGAGAGAGAGTGAGTGAGAGAGGGAGAGAGAGAGAGAGAGAGAGAGAGAGGGAGAGAGAGAGACAGAGAGAGAGAGGGAGAGAGAGACAGAGAGAGAGAGAGAGGGAGAGAGAGAGACAGAGAGAGAGAGAGACAGAGAGAGAGAGAGACAGAGAGAGACAGAGGGAGAGAGAGGCACAGACCTTTCTGTCGTTTTTGTTTTGTTTATTGTTTATTTCACTTACTTTGGCAATGTTAACACACGTTTCCCGTGCCAATAAAGCCCCTTTGAATTAAATTGAGAACAATAGACAAGAGACTTCTGAATAAGAGCCGAAGATTGTTACTGTTGTTGCAGCAATCCATAAGCAAAGAAAACAGAGGGAGGAGGAGGAGGTGTGGACACTGTGTATGTGTTTCCCTCTGAATGTATTAATGTGTGTATGTGTGGTTGTCCTCTGAATGCATTGTAGTGCAGTATTCATAGAACCCTTTACCATTCGCCAGATGATCCCCAGGGCCAGAGCCAGAGGAGGTGAACTCTTTACCAATAACATGGATGACTGGGAGGTGGACTGGGAGCTCCAGAACCCACCCTGGATAGAGATCGACCCACAGGATATGTCAGTGTATAAGGGCTAGGCCCTTTATCTACACACACACATGCAGGCCTGCAGGTACACACACACACAGACAAACAGAGGATGGATGACCAGGGACCTCACCGGCACATCGAACCCCGTGGAGGTGTCTGTGTGTCGGGAAACCGCATTCCTTCTTCCTGGGGTTTGTTATTTGTCTCCGGGCCCCAATGTATGTGTTTTTGTGGCCACAGGCCTCCTGATCACTCACTAGACTAACCAGCAGGTCTAGGGCAGGATGGCTCCTTGATAGAACACAGCTTATCTACAGGCCTACATAGGAACATGTTCAGGGGGACACACACAAACACACTCCTGGAGACTCCTGAGAGATGAGCTGACTGGACAAGGTGGTTCACATGTAGGGAGCATTATATATATATATATATATATATATATATATATATATATATATATATATATATACTGTATATATCTCACACACACACACACACACACACACACACACACACACACACACACACACACACACACTGGATAAAGGAGCTCTGTGAAGATGTTATTAAATACCCATATACTCACACAGTTTGTTTCCTTTTTGAAAAGGAAAGCCTCTCACGCTTCTCAACAATACCGTGACGTCAACCGGGGAGGGGGGGGGGGGGGGGGGGGGGATTGGAGGGGAGGGGGGCTGCCTGCCTGCCTGCTTGACTTGCCTGGTAGAACTGTGCTACGTGCCCAGAGTTGGAAACAGCTGTGCATCAGGATTCATTCAGGAAGGCACTGTGAAGCTCCCACACAACCAATGGTGGATGATATTATAGCGAGTCAAAGGCACTTCAGTACCCAAATGAGTGATCTGATAACCGGGTATTACTGGGTTGCCGTACCGGTAGGGTAGATGTTATTGTGATACAAGTGAACATTTTGGATTGGCTATTTGGCCTGCTAACAAACTAGTCCTAATTAATTGAACATAATAATAGTAGGCTACACAGCCTTTAGATACCTAGGCTACTGTATATATAACATGTGTTAGTATATAGAGAATAGTAAGCAATACCCACTGGGCACAAACTGGTTGAATCAATGTTGTTTCAACATAATTTGTCAATTTATTGTGATGTGGAATCTACATGAAAATACATTGGATTTGAAAAAAGCTATCAATATAAACTGTTGTTTTGAGGGTGACATTTCAACCACAGTATTATGTCATCATGGTAACCACATTTCAACACAGACAAACCTTGTATAAAATATGTTGAATTTGTATCTTTAAAACAAAGTCAGATCTTCAACTTCAAATCCACTATCGGGTATTACATCTGGGCAGCATCTATCTACAGTTACCCATTGGTCTTCCATGCAAGGTTTTAACCAAGACCAGCCCTGTTCAGCCATGATATTTTCACTGACTATTACCAATGTGGTGTTGTGATAATGATTGCTGAGAGAGCTCCACTTAAAAAGTTGCTGTTGCTATGGAAGTCATTCCAAAGGCTAGGTTTAACAGAGCAAATGAAATGTCACCATACTTTACCAATCATATAACATCAATGATGATATTTAGGCCTATATAACATTTGGGAAGTCATCAACAGCTATTGTATCAATTCAATTTAGAATTCCAATAATATTGATACTGATATAGAATTGTGTTTGGTTGTCAACACAACCAAATGTCAACATTTGGTTGAGATGGAGATGTGAATCCAACATATAACTTATCTATTTGTATTTCAGCTGGAATTAAAGACAGAGTCAGTGGCTCAGATGGAACTATCCAAGCAGTAGATACATCTCATTTAAATGTTGATAATAGGTTGCGTTGTCAACCAAACACAATTCAATATTACTTTGTAATATAGTAAATAGCCTAAAATTAAAACGAGTAATTTATCTATGGCCACATTTTGAGGTTACTGTAACTATACATGTATTCTTATGTAATAATAATCTGTGCAGAATCTCAAACAACCTGTACTTTTAATGTAATCTCAACTGTAATCCAGGTCATTTGGTTCTGCTATTAGATGAAGCACAGTGGTAACACATTCATCTGTTTGATAAATAAACACATCTTGTATTCCCTTTTGATCTTTGCTGTGGTTTTAAATGGCTAAAGTTGAAGTGATAGACATTTGGGTGACAACTAAAACCATAAATCAGACATTGTTTTTCCAAAAGGAAATGTGGTTGTGCTTTCTGAAAGCATGGTGATAACACATTGGATTTTTTTGTGGGGTGAATATAGGTTGTAATCTCATTGATCAACGTCTCAACCAAATATGACCCAATTATCCACGTTGAAATGACGGAGTGTGCCCTGTGACTATGCTATAGCCTTCATACAGAGATAATGGTTACCGTTATTTCATGACACCATGTGATTAAATCAGTCCAACCGTCTTCTAGAGTCTGATAACAACGGGAGTGGTTGGCGACCCCCCTTATTCAGTAGTCTCTCGGTCTCTCCCTTCTTCCTCACTCCCTCTCGCCTTCCTCACTCCCTCTCCCCTTCTCTTGCACTTCCCACTCACTCCTGTCTCTCTCTCTCTCTCTCTCTCTCTCTCTCTCTCTCTCTCCCTCGCGCCTTCCGAGCTTGATCACACGGTGCTGTCACGGGATAATTAACTGCCTTTTTAAAACGCTGCAGAACGGATCATAGACTACGTTTCTAATGGAAACCGCGATTTAAAGGTAGGCTACCGCTAATTTATGTGTTTCAATTACAATATCAGCCTCTTTTCAAGGGGTAGTTGAATAGCGTTAAAACATTCTCAGTTGACGGTTTTTGGTGTGGAATATGTTGTTTGAAAGTGATTCTCAGCCGCTGCGAAACGAACACCTGCAGTTGGAAAAGAAGGTGCTGCGCGGTATGCTTTGACTAAGCTCTCATAGCAACTGGGTTTCAACAGCTTTCTCTGGCTGCGGTGTGTGTGGAGCGCGAATTGGTTGCTGGTGGAACATTCTAACTGACAGCATGAGAAGGGACTGGTCCCCTCTAACATGCTCGGTTTGGGTCAGTGGCATAAATAGCGTAGAAGAACATTGAGGAGTTTGTAGCCTATTGCCTGATATGTAGCGAACCCAAACCAAGCGGATTTAAAACAAGCTGATGGAAAGCAGTTGATTACCTAATACCTGTGTGTGTATTTAACTGTTAGAAAGAAAGGTTTCAATAGCCGCTTTGAAAGCCAGCTGTTGATAACGTTTGGACGGGTAGGGGATTAGTTGCTCCAAGCCAGGGGTGCCTGGACTGGGTGTAGCCTACATGGACCTACAGGCTCCCACAGTGATGCAAAGGGTTCTGGGACGGGACGGTTGGTGTTGTGAGCAGAACTGTATCTGGTGCCAAATCTGAGGCAGATGCGTCTCGCGGGCTGGCTGCACGAGCCGCATGTGGCGTGTTTGTGTGTGTGTGTGTGTGTGTGGCTTCGTGATTGACATGTCTTTAGCCTACACCCCCTCCAAAATATAATTTATTCACACATGGATTCACCCGTTTATAATTGTAATAATAATGTGTTTTCGGAGGCTAATATAAATATCGATTTATTGGTAAGCGTTCCAAACGCTTCATCGCCACAATTACATTTTCCCGAAGTGACAATATTCATGGGAATGTGAGTGTCTTTGTGTGACTGTGTGTGTGTGACAGAGAGAGCGAGAGAAAGACAAAGACTGACTGACAACGAGGGTTGCTCGCGCCTTCACGGCTTGATTTATAATCTTGCAAATGCGCATGCAGTGACTGGCGAAACCTGGGGTCCCCGCTCGCGACTCGCTGTCACCTCGGCGGCATCGACCGTCAGACAGACTTTACCGCCACGGAATAGTGATCGTCACCATCTGTGCACCGGGACCGGGGCTCATGCACCCGTCAGCTGTTACCACCCCGGGTTGGGTTATTACCGGGGCAGACACCGTTTGCACAACATGACGGATGAGTGTAGCAACGATACTAATAATGAGTGATACTATGTCAAAAGCAAACCAATGGACCCTAAATGACAGTTTGATTTGATTCAAGATAGAACGATTATTTCCCCGGAAGACTGTTGCATTCTCCAATGCCAGCTGGTTATTGTTCGGTTTATTTTACAATGAGTTGTTATATTGCTGTTTTGGGGGGCTTATGTCTTCCCAGACTGTGGTAGAACAAGATACATAGTTGTTTCTGTATCATCATCATCACCGCCATTTTCAGCTAAATAGAAACTGAATGAAATCTTGATACACAAAAGCTCCTGATAATATGTTATTTTCTCTCCATTCTTTTCTCTGCTAGCACTTCTCTCTCTCTCTCTCTCTGCCTCTCTCTCTCTCTCTCTCTCTCTCTCTGCCTCTCTCTCTCTCTCTCTCTCTCTCCCTCTCTCTGCCTCTCTCTCTCTCTCTGCCTCTCTCTCTCTCTCTCTCTGCCTCTCTCTCTCTCTCTCTCTGCCTCTCTCTCTCTCTCTCTCTCTCTCCCTCTCTCTGCCTGTGTCTCTCTCTCTCTCTGCTCTGCCTCTCTCTCTCTCTCTCTCTCTGCCTGTCTCTCTCTCTGCCTCTCTCTCTCTCTCTCTCTCCCTCTCTCTGCCTGTGTCTCTCTCTCTGCCTCGCTCTCTCTCTCTGCCTGTGTCTCTCTCTCTCTGCCTCTCTCTCTCTCTCTCTCTCTCTCTCTCTGCCTGTGTCTCTCTCTCTCTGCATCTCTCTCTCTCTCTCTGCCTGTCTCTCTCTCTCTCTGCCTCTCTCTCTCTCTCTCTCTCTCTCTCTCTCTTTCTGCCTGTCTCTCTCTCTCTCTGCCTCTCTCTCTCTCTCTCTCTCTCTGCCTGTGTCTCTCTCTCTCTGCCTCTCTCTCTCGCTCTCTCTCTGCCTGTGTCTCTCTGTCTCTCTCTCTCTCTCTCTCTCTGCCTGTCTCTCTCTCTCTCTGCCCCTCTCTCTCTCTCTCTCTCTCTCTCTGCCTGTGTCTCTCTCTCTCTCTGTCTGCATGTGTATCTCCCTCCATCTCTTTGTATTCAGCTCTATGAGTCCTAACTATAGCTATGACGGTCTTTCATTCATACTTATTTCACTGTGGGCAGATCAGATCCACAGCTACTGGCCATGTGTGTGTGTGGACATGAGTCACCAGTGGGCCACATCTTGTTATAAGGGCCTTATTAAACACGACCTGCAATTACGTCTCAACTCAACTCTTATCCAGCCCTGAACCCACGCATCCGGTTGGTGCTGAGGCTGGTGTGTGTGTGTAAGGGGTTAGGATGTGTGTGTGTGAGGGTAGTTGGGCTGTGTGTGACTGTGTGTGACACATATCTGTATGTACATGTGACGTGTGTGTGATGTCAGTGGCCGGGGGGGGAAGTGGTCCCTAAAGAGCAGCTAGCCAGCCGATCCAATAAAGTCATGATGTCAGTAATGATGCTATTACTGGAGATGGCTTGACAGGTTACACAGACTAATGGACAGACACACACACACACACACACACACACACACACACACACACACACACACACACACACACACACACACACACACACTCTCTCTCTCGCTCACCTGCATTTTCTTTTGCCCTCTCCTTTCAGAGCACAGTGGTATTTATCAGTGCACATTCACATGCATATGCATGTACACACACACACACACACACACACACACACACACACACACACACACACACACACACACACACACACACACACACACACACACACACACACACACACACACACACACACACACACACACACACACACACACACACGTAGTGCAGTGTTGTGTGTGTCTGCCACAGCCACAATAATAATGCTGCCTGCACAAAGGAATTCTTATCTGGTCAACAAATGTTTATATGCTTGTATTGTACCAGTGTGTCAGTCTGTCTGTAACTCCAGACAGCTAGGGGAGAGGAGGACAGAGTGTGTCAGTCTGTCTGTAAATCCAGACAGCTAGAGGAGAGGAGGACAGAGTGTGTCAGTCTGTCTGTAACTCCAGACAGCTAGAGGAGAGGAGGACAGAGTGTGTCAGTCTGTCTGTAACTCCAGACAGCTAGAGGAGAGGAGGACAGAGTGTGTCAGTCTGTCTGTAACTCCAGACAGCTAGAGGAGAGGAGGACAGAGTGTGTCAGTCTGTCTGTAACTCCAGACAGCTAGAGGAGAGGAGGACAGAGTGTGTCAGTCTGTCTGTAACTCCAGACAGCTAGGGGAGAGGAGGACAGAGTGTGGCTGTCTGTCTGTAAATCCAGACAGCTAGAGGAGAGGAGGACAGAGTGTGTCAGTCTGTCTGTAACTCCAGACAGCTAGGGGAGAGGAGGACAGAGTGTGGCTGTCTGTCTGTAACTCCAGACAGCTAGGGGAGAGGAGGACAGAGTGTGTCAGTCTGTCTGTAACTCCAGACAGCTAGGGGAGAGGAGGACAGAGTGTGTCAGTCTGTCTGTAACTCCAGACAGCTAGAGGAGAGGAGGACAGAGTGTGTCAGTCTGTCTGTAACTCCAGACAGCTAGAGGAGAGGATGACAAAGTGTGGCTGTCTAGGTCTTGCGATTTGTTCTGGGTCTCGTAGGCTCCTCTGGTCTTAATTCAATATTTGCTGTTGACAGCAGAATACAAAATCTGTTGGTGTGATATAGAGTGTATTGGAGAATGTGATGAATCTATTAGTGTGATATAGAGTGTCTTGGAGAATGTGATGAATCTATTAGTGTGATATAGAGTGTATTGGGGAATGTGATGAATCTATTAGTGTGATATAGAGTGTATTGGAGAATGTGATGAATCTATTGGTGTGATATAGAGTGTATTGGAGAATGTGATGAATCTGTTGGTGTGATATAGAGTGTATTGGAGAATGTGATGAATCTGTTGGTGTGATATAGAGTGTATTGGGGAATGTAATGAATCTATTAGTGTGATATAGAGTGTATTGGGGAATGTGATGAATCTATTAGTGTGATATAGAGTGTATTGGGGAATGTGATGAATCTATTAGTGTGATATAGAGTGTATTGGAGAATGTGATGAATCTATTAGTGTGATATAGAGTGTATTGGGGAATGTGATGAATCTGTTGGTGTGATATAGAGTGTATTGGAGAAAGTGATGAATCTGTTGGTGTGATATAGAGTGTATTGGAGAAAGTGATGAATCTGTTGGTGTGATATAGAGTGTATTGGGGAAAGTGATGAATCTGTTGGTGTGATATAGAGTGTATTGGGGAAAGTGATGAATCTGTTGGTGTGATATAGAGTGTATTGGATAAAGTGATGAATCTGAGAGAGGAGACAAGACAAGGAAGACCTGGGGGAATTGGGACACAGCCAGTGTCTCTGCAGGCTAGATGAAATAGATAGTAGAAACCAAATGTATCCTTCAACCTATTAATGTTTATGAGGGAAACGGAGACAAGGAGAGGAAACAATGTTGGAGAATTGGGACCAAGCCAGTATCTTGAGGGACCAGTAAAAACCTTGTCGCTTTCCTCGCTTGACGTCCCCTAACTCTAAACACCAACCTGTGCCCCAAATGGCACCCCATTCCCTATATAGAGCCCTATGGGCCCTGATCAAAAGTAGTGCACTAAACAGGGAATATGGTTCCATTTGTGATGCAGACCTCTACCCTGAACACAAAACAACACTTCCTTTTGAGAGGAGTTCAAAGTTAAAGCTCAGAATACAAAACTTTGGTACAAAACGACCAGGCTACGGTTACAATTGATTGCTCTTCTCTCTTTCTCCCCTAATCCCTTCTCTCCTTGAATTCCTCCTGCCCTGAAGTTCAACATCTGAATCCACATCTCCACTTTAAAAGGCTGTATCACATCCGGCTGTGACTGGGAGTCCCGCAGGGCGGTGCACAATTCCCTCAGCGTCGTCCCTGGTAGGCCGTCATTGTAAATAAGAATTTGTTCTTAACTGACTTGTCTAGTTAAATAAAGGTTCAATAAAATAAAAAAAGCTTGGTTTGAAACCACTCGGGCTGCAGTTGGAGTTTTTCCCCTTTTCTCTGTTTCTCCCCCCAATCCTACTCGTATAATTTAGTTACAGCTTAAGAGAGACCTTGGTTTTGATCGTTGTTAAATATGTAGAGGGATAGTTTTCACCAGAGCAATTGTCTTGTTGCTTAACTTGACTGCATTTTGGATTAAGTTTGCACTGCAGGGAGGGAAACTAAATATTTTCATTGAGGGTATTTCCAATTCTTAAAAAGACTGCACCCAAATGGAATTGAACCAGGAACCCCCTTTATGTTGGGTTTAAACGCTGTGAATACGCGGTTATGGAGGATAATGAATTCAGAGTGAAGTATCAAGTGTGTGTGTGTGTGTGTGTGTGTGTGTGTGTGTGTGTGTGTGTGTGTGTGTTTGATTAGCGGCTCAGGAAAAACCTTGACAACAACTTGAGTCACGACAAGAATAAGTTGTTGAATGAACTGTCCTTGTCCTTTTATTATAGAATGTGTGTGTGTGTGTGTGTGTGTGTGTGTGTGTGTGTGTGTGTGTGTGTGTGTGTGTGTGTGTGTGTGTGTGTGTGTGTGTATTTGACATGTTTTATATTGAATGTCTCCGACTCACCTGATTAACCTGGATAATACCTGTGTGCTCAAACAGGGAAATCTATGCATATTTTCTTGGTGTATGTGTGTGTGCTTGCGTGTGTGTGTGTGTGTAGCTTTTGTGTGTGTGTGAGCGCGTGTGTGTGTTATGTGTTTGTGCATGTATAAGGTCCCCACCTTCTTTAACCCAGTTCTGCCCCTCACAGTGTGCAGTAAGTAAGTACTTCCTGTCACCTCAACCACAACTACACACATGTTGCCTCTAGCTGTCTCTCAATAGGCCACAACGCCTGATTACTTTTGCAGGGGATGTTTGTAGGTGTTTGTGTGCATGTGTGTGTGTGTGTGTGTGTGTCTTGGTCCTAATTATGGTAGTTGGGGTAATTTATCAATGGGAGGCTCATAAAAACAGGACACCCTGTCTAACAAGCCAGGAAGCCACACAGGAGGTGTGTGTCACTGTTGTGTGTGTGTGTCAGTGTTGTATGTGTGTCAGTGTTGTGTGTGTGTCAGTGTCGTGTGTGTGTGTCAGTGTTGTGTGTGTGTCAGTGTTGTGTGTGTGTGTGTGTCAGTGTTGTGTGTGTGTCAGTGTTGTGTGTGTATGTCAGTGTTGTGTGTGTGTCAGTGTTGTGTGTGTGTGTCAGTGTTGTGTGTGTGTCAGTGTTGTGTGTGTGTGTGTTGTGTGTCAGTGTTGTGTGTGTGTCAGTGTTGTGTGTGTGTGTCAGTGTTGTGTGTGTGTGTCAGTGTTGTGTGTGTGTGTGTCAGTGTTGTGTGTGTGTCAGTGTTGTGTGTGTGTGTCAGTGTTGTGTGTGTGTGTGTTGTGTGTCAGTGTTGTGTGTGTGTGTGTTGTGTGTGTGTCAATGTTGTGTGTGTGTCACTGTTGTGTGTGTATCAGTGTTGTATGTGTGTTAGTGTTGTGTGTGTGTCAGTGTTGTGTGTGTGTGTGTGTCAGTGTTGTGTGTGTGTGTGTGTTGTGTGTGTGTCAGTGTTGTGTGTGTGTCAGTGTTGTGTGTGTGTGTCAGTGTTGTGTGTGTCAGTGTTGTGTGTGTGTCAGTGTTGTGTGTGTGTGTGTGTGTCAGTGTTGTGTGTGTGTGTGTGTCAGTGTTGTGTGTGTGTGTCAGTGTTGTGTGTGTATGTCAGTGTTGTGTGTGTGTCAGTGTTGTGTGTGTGTGTCAGTGTTGTGTGTGTGTCAGTGTTGTGTGTGTGTGTGTTGTGTGTCAGTGTTGTGTGTGTGTCAGTGTTGTGTGTGTGTCAGTGTTGTGTGTGTGTGTCAGTGTTGTGTGTGTGTGTGTGTGTCAGTGTTGTGTGTGTGTCAGTGTTGTGTGTGTGTGTCAGTGTTGTGTGTGTGTCAGTGTTGTGTGTGTGTGTGTTGTGTGTCAGTGTTGTGTGTGTGTGTGTTGTGTGTGTGTCAATGTTGTGTGTGTGTCACTGTTGTGTGTGTATCAGTGTTGTATGTGTGTTAGTGTTGTGTGTGTGTCAGTGTTGTGTGTGTGTGTGTCAGTGTTGTGTGTGTGTGTGTTGTGTGTGTGTCAGTGTTGTGTGTGTGTCAGTGTTGTGTGTGTGTGTCAGTGTTGTGTGTGTGTCAGTGTTGTGTGTGTGTCAG
>NW_027260863.1:115000-140000 GCF_045791955.1 Oncorhynchus clarkii lewisi
GTCTTGCTGCGCGTGTGGTATAGACTAACGTCCACAGACAGACAGTTGACCTCTATTTGACCATGACACAGTGACCGATTAGCCGACTGATCGTAGCAACACTGACTTGGGGCCGCAATCACCATATTCCCTAAATAGTGCACTACTTTTGAACAGAACCCTATTTGCCCTGGTCAAAAGTAGTGCACTATATAAGTAATAGGGTGCCATTGGGAACACACTATATTTATATCCCTACGGGACACGGTCAGTTCAGAAGGCACTCAGACTGAGTATACTGTCCCTCTCCATGGTGCTGAATTCAGCAGGCATTTAGAGAGTACTGTCCCTGTCCATGGTGCTGAATTCAACAGGCATTCAGAGAGTACTATCCCTCTCCATGGTGCTGAATTCAGCAGACATTTAGAGAGTACTGTCCCTGTCCATGGTGCTGAATTCAACAGGCTTTCAGAGAGTACTGTCCCTGTCCATGGTGCTGAATTCAACAGGCATTCAGCGAGTACTGTCCCTGTCCATGGTGCTGAATTCAACAGGCTTTCAGAGAGTACTGTCCCTGTCCATGGTGCTGAATTCAACAGGCATTCAGAGAGTACTGTCCCTGTCCATGGTGCTGAATTCAACAGGCATTCAGCGAGTACTGTCCCTGTCCATGGTGCTGAATTCAACAGGCATTCAGAGAGTACTGTCCCTGTCCATGGTGCTGAATTCAGCAGCTACACTAAATAACAGTGGGGATCTCTCCATGGTCCTGACATTTAAACCTCCTTTCCATGCTGCTTTCCCCCTCTAGTCTCAGATGTAAATAATCTCCTGGCTCACACACATACACTCTCTCTCTCTCTCTCTCTCTCTCGCTCTCTCACACTCACTCACTCACTCACTCACTCACTCACTCACTCACTCACTCACTCACACACACTCCGATGTAGTTGGCAGCTAAAGTGTGTGTTTGTTTGTGTATGCGACATGCTCTCGCTCAGCCTCTCTCTCTATCTCTCTCTCTCTGTCCCTCTCCTTAGATAAATAGGTGTTGGAGCACACCTTAAATGTAGACATAGACAGGACAGGTAATGTTGTGTATATATTGTGGTTATCGACGGGACAAGGAGTGTACCTGGTGTCGTCTGGACAGTTTATGATGTTATGACAGAATAGGGAACCTATCCGTGTGTGTGTTTGTTAACTCAGTGCTTTGACAGACAGGGGAGTGTGTGTGTGTGCTTTATGTAGGACATCAGCAAACTGTCTGAGAGAGAGAGAGAGAGAGAGAGAGAGAGAGAGAGAGAGAGAGAGAGAGAGAGAGGAGAGAGTTTCAGTCTGTAGAAGAGATCGTTGTTTGCAGCTGTCTGACAGGTAGCCAGAGTGATGACAATGAGCCAGTGGCAGAGGCCCGCACACACACACACACACACACACACACACACACACACACACACACACACACAATCAAACTACCATGGCTGAATAAACAGTCAACAGTACGCATACACTTTTCTTTTACTCTCTCTCTCTGCCCAAGTGGCAGCTGTCCATGGTGCTGACATTCACTGAAGCTCTCAGTTGGAAATGACCACAGAAACATGTAGATTGACAGCAATGAGAGACGAGGACCAACTTGTCTCTGGACTGGCGCTTTCTCTGCTGTGGAGCTGGCTGCTGTCCATGGTGCTGAAGCTGACAGCCCACATTGAAGCTGTCCATGATGCTGAAGCTGAACTGCCCACATTGAAGCTGTCCATTATGCTGGGCATACACACGTAACACAGTACAGTATATTGTCTACTGTAGTTATGTTATACAGTGTGCTTTCTGTGTACTACTGATTTATGTTTGTTTAGTGGAGTTAGCTGTCCATGATGTTGAAATGGAATAGTCCATTGTGGAGCTCTCCATGGGGCTGGAAATGGAATAGTCCATTGTGGAGCTCTCCATGTTGCTGGAAATGGAATAGTCCATTGTGGAGCTCTCCATGGGGCTGGAAATGGAATAGTCCATTGTGGAGCTCTCCATGTTGCTGGAAATGAGATGCCATAAAAACATGTTAATGATAGCAATGAAACAAACGGTCCATTGTTATAGGATATTTGAATGACTGTTTTGATGACTGTGGATGATTTGTAACTGTATCTGGAAGTGTGCACATTTGGTCTTGTTTGTTTGTGGGTAACTGTGGTTGGCTGTTTGTGATGAAGTGTCCTTTGATGTGGTGCAGTTGGCAGTGTGTGTGTGTGCCTACGTCTGAGTGACTGTGTGTGTGTGTGTATGTGCTTGTCTGTGAGTCTATCTGAAAATGTGTATGTATGAGAATGTGTGTATCAGACAGAATATGTTATGAGAGCGATAGAGAGACTCAGAGCAGACTTAAAATCCCAGCCAGATTCTTCCCTGCATTCCTTGGCCGCTCACAATGCACCATCTGGACCAATTAGAAGCTGTGATTCTCCTCCCAGGGGGTCCAATGGAATATAGCCAGAGGCAGGGGGACTCGGCCAACTCCTCCCCCACTCAGAAGCCCTCCTCTGGGGGTCCTCTCTGACTCCAGCCCCTTGTCTGGTCCCAACCTCCATAGAAAAAGGCAGGCCCTTGGTTCCCCTTCAGGGCTGACAGTAATAGGATAAAGTGGGATGGAGTGGCCCCTGGACACTTATCTAAGGTTAGTTTGGAAGTTTTTGGACTAATGGTTGAGGTTAGGAGTGAGGGAAGGGTAAGCTGATTCTAGATCTGTGCCTTCGGGCAAGGTCTGAAATTGTTGGACTGAGACTGTGAGTATGCGTGCACACACACACACACACACACACACACACACACACACACACACACACACACACACACACACACACACACACACACACACACACACACACACACACACACCAGAGTTAATGTGCTGGGCTGAAGCCTGTAGTCTGAGACTATTTCTTCATCTGCTCTTAAAGGCCATGTTGCAAGTTAAAAATAGCCAATATATTATACACCCCTTATAGATCGGAATCCCCCCCCCCCCCCCCCCCATTTTTTTCTGTGTACTAGTAAGCCACGCCCCATCAAGGGCATGACAGCCTGTGATTTTGCCTGTGACGTTTGTTCAGTTGAAGACTCTGGAGTTGACTGAGGACAGCAACCTGTGAAGGCTCTGGAGCTGACTGGGGACAGCAACTGGTGATGACTCTGGAGCTGACTGGGGACAGCAACTGGTAAAGACTCTGGAGCTGACTGGGGACAGCAACTGGTGAAGGTTGGAGCTGACTGGGGACAGCAACTGGTAAAGACTCTGGAGCTGACTGGGGACAGCAACTGGTGATGACTCTGGAGCTGACTGGGGACAGCAACTGGTGAAGGCTCTGGAGCTGACTGGGGACAGCAACAGATGAAGACTCTAGAGCTGACTGGGACAGCAACAGATGAAGACTCTGGAGCTGACTGGGGACAGCAACTGGTGAAGACTGGAGCTGACTGGGGACAGCAACAGATGAAGACTCTGGAGCTGACTGGGGACAGCAACTGGTGATGACTCTGGAGCTGACTGGGGACAGCAACTGGTGATGACTCTGGAGCTGACTGGGGACAGAAACTGGTGAAGACTGGAGCTGACTGGGGACAGAAACTGGTGAAGACTGGAGCTGACTGGGGACAGCAACAGGTGAAGATGGTGGCTCTACAAACAAGTAGCTATTACTCCTCAGCCTGAAGTCCTAGAATAAAACTAGGATGATCTGCTTGAAGGTAATTGTATCTTATGGTACATGGTGTTTGTTGGTAAAAGGCACAACTTGGCATTGTTAGCTAGCTTCTGACTCATTCATCCTACTTGAACTAGCAAATGGCAAGCTGTATCAGGCAGCTTTGGATGCTACGGGAAAACTAATACTGTAAGCTATATTTGCTAAGCTATCCATCTGATTGATAAAGATGATACAAATGCCATTAGCTAGCTAGCTAGATTGAAACTGCTGGGGGAAAGGTAGGTTACGTTAGCTATCTCCCACCATCAGTCTGAGTTCACCACCATAGCTAGCTAAGTGGACTGTAGCTAGGATTCTAAAAACGAACAACTATATATTTGCTAGCTATAATGCTGACTATTGTGAATACTTTTTGTCAATGCATTGTTTATTGATGCACTGGTGATTGAAAAAGTTGGCAAGAAAAATGCCCCTCTTGATTTCACTGCAAACAGGCTGTTGTTTTGGTATAATTTGGCTGAATAGACCTTACATTGGGGTTTATTAGTTACATAAATTACTGACTGACTAGGCTAATTCCTCTTCATGTTTTTGGTGTTGTTGCATTTTAGATGAAGAGGGAGTTAGATCACTAGAAAGCAGCGTGCAGACAGACCAGAGCCCGTATTCACAAAGCATCTCAGAGTAGGAGTACGGATTTCGGATCAGTTTAGCCTTTTATATCACAATGAATATGATTACATTGACAGAGCGGAGCTGATCCTAGATCACTATTCTGTAACGGTTTTCCTCCTCTTCTGGCGAGGAGTATGAAGGATCGGACCAATATGCAGCGTGGTATGTGTTCATGTTATATTTATTAAACTGAACACAAAAATAACAAAGGAGAAAACACGACAAAAACGAAACAGTCCTATCAGGTGACAAAACAAAAAACAGGAAACAACTACTCACAAACCATAGTGGGTAAACAGGCTGCCTAAATATGGTTCTCAATCAGAGACAACGATAAACAGCTGCCTCTGATTGGGAACCATACCAGGCCAAACACAGAAATACAAAAACATAGAACAAAACATAGAATGCCCACCCCAACTCACGCCCTGACCAAACTAAAATAGAGACATCAAAAAGGAACTAAGGTCAGGACATGACATATTCCTACGCTGAAGACACTTTGTGAATACGGGCCTGGGAAGAAAGCTGTTGCCCAATACCTTGCACAGCAGTTTTTCACCATGGGACCCTAGAGCAGGAGTGTCAAACTCATTTCATGGAGGGTCTAGTGTCTGCGGGTTTGGGGTTTTTAAGACCTAGACAACCAGGTGAGGCAGGTTCTTTACTAATTAGTGACCTTAATTCATCAATCAAATACAAGGGAGGAGTGAAAACCCGCAGACACTTGGCCCTAGAATGAGTTGGCCCTAGAGGTATTAGTCAATGCATATGAACTGGCATTTGGTATTGTATTAGGATCCCCATTGGCTGTTGCGAAAGCAGCAGCTCCTCTTCCTGGAGTCCAACACAGAACATGAAACATGACATAATACAGAACATTAATAGACCAGAACAGCTCAAGGACAGAACTACATGAATTTAAAAAGGCAAACGTAGCCTTCATATCAGTACATACAAAACTATCTAGGTCAAATAGGGGAGAGGCGATGTGAGGTGTTTTTTGAAACCAGGTTTGCTGTTCATTTGAGTTGAATTTGTCTTTCTGCCCATAATTTCATTTAACATACTCCAAAGTTTTACATAATTGATCTTGGCTCCATAACGTTTTCCTCTTCCTCTCTGGTTTTATTTAAATGACATAACTTCCTCCAAGCTTTTCTAGCCATATAATCTGATTAGGCTATAACATAATGTATGCTAAAAATGATTTGTGATAACTGCACTATGATTTCAATTATGTGGGTGTGTCACGACTTCCACTGAAGGTGACTCCTCTCCCTCTCGCTCGGCGAAACTTCCAGGGCCCGCGCGCTTAAACTTCCAGGGCCCGCGCGCTTAAACTTCCAGGGCCCGCGGGCTTAAACTTCCAGGGCCCGCGGGCTTAAACTTCCAGGGCCCGCGCGCTTAAACTTCCAGGGTCCGCGGGCTTAAACTTCCAGGGTCCGCGGGCTTAAACTTCCAGGGCCCGCGGGCTTAAACTTCCAGGGCCCGCGGGCTTAAACTTCCAGGGCCCGCGCGCTTAAACTTCCAGGGCCCGTGGGCTTAAACTTCCAGGGCCCGCGGGCTTAAACTTCCAGGGTCCGTAGGCTTAAACTTCCAGGGTCCGTGGGCTTAAACTTCCAGGGCCCGCGCGCTTAAACTTCCAGGGTCCGCGGGCTTAAACTTCCAGGGACCGCGGGCTTAAACTTCCAGGGCCCGCGGGCTTAAACTTCCAGGACCCGCGGGCTTAAACTTCCAGGGCCCGCGGGCTTAAACTTCCAGGGTCCGAGGGCTTAAACTTCCAGGGTCCGCGGGCTTAAACTTCCAGGGTCCGCGGGCTTAAACTTCCAGGGCCCGCGGGCTTAAACTTCCAGGGCCCGCGGGCTTAAACTTCCAGGGCCCGCGGGCTTAAACTTCCAGGGCCCGCGGGCTTAAACTTCCAGGGCCCGCGGGCTTAAACTTCCAGGGCCCGCGGGCTTAAACTTCCAGGGCTTATTCTCCCTGTCAGTGGTGAAATTGTTGTGCTTATTCCTCTAACGTTGGTAGGAATAAGTAGGAATACATTTGGTCCAAATCAGATGTTGGGTACTATATTTATTGAATTCTATAAATTAAAATGGCCTTTTTGTCTGTAGTCAATTAGCTAAATTTCTCATTGGTTAAATTATATTTCAACAAAATAATGTTTCAGGAATGCTAATTGTATCTGTTAGTAACTACAGAAACGATTTGAGAACAGTCTGAGATGGGGTGAGTGTGGAAATGCTCTTTCTTGTGCTTTTTTGTGGTGGAAGACCCTCCTAGGACAACACAGCCACACAGTCTCAGCACCAGCCTTGTCTAGTTTACATGCATAGCCAGTGTCTTACATTGACCCGCTTGTTTGAAAAATCAATGCAAGCCCACACTTACACAATGTCAACATGCCCAAACATACTGCTGACACACACACACACACACACACACACACACACACACACACACACACACACACACACACACACACACACACACACACACACACACACACACACACACACACACACACACACACACACACACACACAAGTCGCAGACACACACAAGAGACATGAACCTATGCCCACACATCCTTCTGATGGACTTTGATACACTTTGGAAAGTATCCCGACCCCTTGACCTTTTCCATTTGTTATGTTACAGCCTTTTTCTAAAATTGATCAAATTACAATTTGTCCTTGTCAATCTACATACAATACCCCAAAATGACCAAGCAAAAAAAATTTTTGCACATTCATCATTTTTTTTAACAGAAATACCTTATTTACATAAGTATTCTGACCCTTTGCTTTGAGACTCTACATTGAGCTCAGTTGCATCCTGTTTCCATTGATCATCCTTGAGATGTTTCTACAACTTGATTGGAGTCAACCTGTGGTAAATTCAATTGATTGGACATGATTTGGAAAGGCACACACACCTGTCTATATAAGGTCACACCGTTGACAGTGCATGTCAGAGCAAAAACCAAGCCATGAGGTCAAAGGAATTGTCTGTAGAGCTCTGAGACAGGATTGTGTCGAGGCATATATCTGGGGAAGGGTACCAAAACATTTCTGCAGCATTGAAAATCCCCAAGAACACAGTGGCCTCCATCATTCTTAAATGGAAGAAGTTTGGAACCACCAAGACTCTTCTTAGAGCTGGCTGACCGTCCAAACTGAACAATCGGGTGAGAAGGGCCTTGGCCAGGGAGGTGACCAAGGACCCGAAAGCTCCAGAGTTCCTCTGTGGAGATGGGAGAACCTTCCAGAAGGACAACCGTTTTTGCAGTACTCCACCAATCAGGTCTTCATGGTAGAGTGGCCAGATGGAAGCCAATCCTCAGTAAAAGATATGACAGACTGCTTGGAGTTAGCCAAAAGTCACCTAAAGGACTCTCAGACCATGACAAACAAAATTCTCTGGTCTGATGAAACCAAGATTGAACTATTTGGCCTCAATGCCATGCGCCACGTCTGGAGGAAACCTGGCACCATCCCCACGGTGAAGCATGGGAGACTAGTCAGGATCGAGGGAAAGATGAACAGAGCAAATTACAGAGAGATCCTTGATGAAAACCTGCTCCACAGTGCTCAGAACCTCAGACTGGGGCGAAGTTTCACCTTCCAACAGGACAACAACCCTAAGCACACAGCCAAGACAACGCAGGAGTGGCTTCAGGAAAAGTCTCTGAATGTCCCTGAGTGGCCCAGCCAGAGCCAGGACTTGAACCCGATCGAACATCTCTGGAGAGACCTGAAAATGGCTGTGCAGTGATGCTCCCCATCCAACCTGACAGAGCTCGAGGGGATCTGCAGAGAAGAATGGGGGAGACTCCCCAAATACAGGTGTGCCAAGCTTGTAGCATCGTACCCAAGAAGACTCAAGGCTTTAATCACTGCCAAAGGTGCTTCAACAAAGTACTGAGTAAAGGGTCTGAATACTTATGGAAATGGCGATTTCAATTTTTTTGCCAAAAATTCAAAAAATCTGTTTTTGATTTGTCATTATGGGGTATTGTGTGTAGATCGATGAGGAAAAAACAACTTAATCAATTTTAGAATAAGGCTGTAATATAACAAAATGTGGAAAAAGTCAAGAGGTCTAAATGCTTCCTGAATGCACTGTATGTGTTGACATTTTTACCAACTTACAACAGTAGTGTGTGTGTGTGTGTGTGTGTGTGTGTGTGTGTGTGTGTGTGTGTGTGTGTGTGTGTGGGTGTGTGTGTGTGTGTGTGTGTGTGTGTGTGTGTGTGTGTGTGTGTGTGTGTGTGTGTGTGTGTGTGTGTGTTGATTCTGAGGGGTGATTATCTGAATATCAATAGGAGGGTTTTGCTAATGCTTTCATGAGTCACAGAGAGCCTCAGGCAAAATTAAACAATAACTATACTCAAGTGTGTGTGTGTGTGAGAGAGAGAGATAGAATGTGTGTGTATGCATGTGTGTGTGCAATTGTACGTGTGAATGTGTGCCAATTGTGCGTGTGGTGTGTTTGTGTGCATGTGTGTGCGTCTGTATGTGCGAAAGTGTGTGTGTGTGTGTGTGTGTGTGTGTGTGTGTGTGTGTGTGTGTTTGTTTGTTTGTTTGTTTGTTTGTTTGTTTGTTTGTTTTACACCAGGTAGTTATGGTCTGTAGAGTTCAGCTAGACCATTATAGAGTTTTCACAGGAAATGGAATCGTTTTTTTAAAGGACTCTTTTTTTTCCGAACAAGGCTATGTAATTAACTACTCACTCACTCACTCACATGAACACACACACACTCATACACACACACACACTCATACACACACACACACAGTTTTCAGAGGAAATTAAATTGTTTTTTTTAAATGGACAAGGCTATGTAATTGACTACTCACTCACATACTGACTCACTGACTCACTGACTCACTGACTCACTGACTCATTCACCCCCTCCCTCCCTCCCTCCCTCCCTCCCTCCCTCCCTCCCTCCCTCCCTCCCTCCCTCCCTCCCTCCCTCCCTCCCTCCCTCCCTCCCTCCCTCCCTCCCTCCCCTTTCAGTAGACATTCCTCTTTTGAACTTTCTCTTTAATTAAATTTTCCGCTCCATTAAAAGCCAGCTAGTGTGTGTGTGTGTGTGTGTGTGTGTGTGTGTGTGTGTGTGTGTGTGTGTGTGTGTGTGTGTGTGTGTGTGTGTGTGTGTGTGTGTGTGTGTGTGTGTGTGTGTGTGTGTGTGTGTGTGTGTGATTAAAGCCAGCTAGCTAAGGCCTTTTCGGGGTGATTTGCTGTCCACTCTCTGGAAAACATAGGTTTGCGTCCCAAATGGCACCCTATTCCCTATATTCCCAAAGTCTCTGGTCAAAAGTAGTGTACTATATAGGGCATAGGGTGTCATTTGGGATGCAGCCATAGAGGTTTTTATATTTTCCCCTAAAATGTCCACTTCCTCCCCAGTGGTTCAGTGATGTGTTCCGAGAAGTAGGGTATATATCAGGGGGTTTGGAGAAAGGGGAAGGAGAGAGGGGGGAGAAGAGAGTGGGATTGGGGAAGAAGAGAGGGGGATTGGGAAATAGAGAGGGGGAATGGGGAAGAAGAGAGCAGAGAATGGGGAAGAAGAGAGGGGGATTGGGAAATAGAGAGGGGGAATGGGGAAGAAGAGAGCAGAGAATGGGGAAGAAGAGAGGGGGATTGGGAAATAGAGAGGGGGATTGGGAAATAGAGAGGGGGAATGGGGAAGAAGAGAGTGGGATTGGGAAATAGAGAGGGGGAATAGGGAAGAAGAGAGTGGGATTGGGAAATAGAGAGGGGGAATGGGGAAGACGAGAGGGGGATGGGAAGAAGAGAGGGGGATTGGGGAAGAAGAGAGGGGGATTGGGGAAGACGAGAAGGGAGAATGAGGAAGAAGTATAAACCTTGTATAGGCCAACCCAGCCAGGGTGATGGGTGAGAGTGACTGTGATGGTAGTAATGATTGGTGTTCTAACTCCACCAATATAACCCATTGGCTACATTTACATGCACACTAATAATTCATATTAAACTGAGTACGGCAGTGGTCATGTAAATACCTTACTCTGCTGATCTCGATCGGCGTTAAGTCAAAATTGAATTAAGCATACGCTGATTAAAACACCTGGTTTTCTGAGCAATCTTTGAATTATAAACACCGTAATCCGCGTTCCAGCGGTGTATTTGTTCTGTGCATGTGCCAGCACCAGCCGAGAGCCTCCCTCATTAGAGCGAATGAAGTGAGTTCAGAACACCTGAAAGTATGCATCCTAGAAATATTTTCACATACAAACTATAAATGCCTGAACTAGGCTTCGCAAAAATAACATGGACGCTGTGGTAGAACGTTTACTTTGATTGGCAATTTTCTGCATTTATCAAAGTCCCATCAGGTAGCCTGGTTTCAGATGTGTCCATGTAAACGTGTTTATTAGGGAAATCGTTTTTCTTGCAAAGAATGTCAATGTTTAAATCAAACTATCATATTAATCTGACTATCCATAATTGTATTATTGTGCATGGAACCATACTCAGTGTGATGCTAGTCAGACTTGGCCTCTGTTTGTAAAGACCTGCTGGTTGTTGATTTGTTCTCTGATGTGATGCTGTTGACAGTGTGTGTGTGTGTGTGTGTGTGTGTGTGTGTGTGTGTGTGTGTGTGTGTGTGTGTGTGTGTGTGTGTGTGTGTCTCTCTCAAGCCCACAGAAACAGATGTACTGAACAAACTGTCTCTCTCATTCTATTTGTTCTGCAGTTTCTCTTCTTTTACTGTCTGTTGTCACCTTCTTCTTTACTGTCTGTTGTCACCTTCTTCTTTACTGTCTGTTGTCACCTTTTTCTTTACTGTCTGTTGTCACCTTCTTTTTTACTGTCTGTTGTCACCTTCTTCTTTTACTGTATGGTGTCACCTTCTTCTTTTACTGTATGGTGTCACCTTCTTCTTTACTGTATGTTGTCACCTTCTTCTTTAGCTGTCTGTTGTCACCTTCTTCTTTACTGTCTGTTGTCACCTTCTTCTTTTACTGTATGGTGTCACCTTCTTATTTACTGTCTGTTGTCACCTTCTTCTTTACTGTCTGTTGTTACCTTCTTCTTTAGCTGTCTGTTGTCACCTTCTTCTTTACTGTATGTTGTCACCTTATTTAACTGTCTGTTGTCACCTTCTTCTTTACTGTCTGTTGTCACCTTCTTCTTTTACTGTCTGTTGTCACCTTCTTTACTGTCTGTTGTCACCTTCTTCTTTACTGTCTGTTGTCACCTTCTTCTTTACTGTCTGTTGTCACCTTCTTTACTGTCTGTTGTCATCTTCTTTTACTGTCTGTTGTCACCTTCTTTACTGTCTGTTGTCACATTCTTCTTTACTGTCTGTTGTCACATTCTTTACTGTCTGTTGTCACCTTCTTCTTTTACTGTCTGTTGTTACCTTCTTTTTTACTGTCTGTTGTCACCTTCTTCTTTATTGTCTGTTGTCACCTTCTTTTACTGTCTGTTGTCACCTTCTTCTTTTACTGTCTGTTGTCACCTTCTTTACTGTCTGTTGTCACCTTCTTCTTTACTGTCTGTTGTCACCTTCTTCTTTTACTGTCTGTTGTTACCTTCTTCTTTACTGTATGTTGTCACCTTCTTCTTTACTGTCTGTTGTCACCTTCTTCTTTTACTGGATGGTGTCACCTTCTTCTTTACTGTCTGTTTTTACCTTCTTCTTTAGCTGTCTGTTGTCACCTTCTTCTTTACTGTATGTTGTCACCTTATTTAACTGTCTGTTGTCACCTTCTTCTTTACTGTCTGTTGTCACCTTCTTTTACTGTCTGTTGTTACCTTCTTCTTTACTGTCTGTTGTTAAATTCTTCTTTAGCTGTCTGTTGTCACCTTCTTTTACTGTCTGTTGTCACCTTCTTTACTGTATGTTGTCACCTTCTTTACTGTCTGTTGTCACCTTCTTCTTTACTGTCTGTTGTCACCTCTTCAATACTGTCTGTTGTTACCTTCTTCTTTACTGTCTGTTGTCACCTTCGTTACTGCCTGTTGTCACCTTCTTTTACTGTCTGTTATCACCTTCTTTTACTGTCTGTTGTCACCTTCTTCTTTACTGTCTGTTGTTACCTTCGTTTACTGTCTGTTGTCACCTTCTTTAACTGTCTGGTGTCACCTTGCTTTACTCTCTGTTGTCACCTTCTTCTGTCTGTCTCTTTACATCCCTGTCCTCTTTGTCTAAGTCCTAGTCAGTTGTCAGAGCCAGACACACACAGATCCATTCCATATTCCTTCCTTCAATCTGAATATCTTATTAGCTACAGTAAGTCTAACCCCAATGCCTTGTGTGTGTTGGTGTGTGTGTGTATACGTTCACTGTCAGCCTTATTAAATAACTCTGTCTAAATGGGGCTACGTTCACTGTCAGCCTTATTAAATAACTCTCTAAATGGGGCTACGTTCACTGTCAGCCTCATTAAATAACTCTCTAAATGGGGCTACGTTCACTGTCAGCCTCATTAAATAACTCTGTCTAAATGGGGCTACGTTCACTGTCAGCCTCATTAAATAACTCTCTAAATGTGAACGTTCACTGTCAGCCTCATTAAATAACTCTCTCTAAATGGGGCTACGTTCACTGTCAACCTTATTAAATAACTCTGTCTAAATGGGGCTACGTTCATTGTCAGCCTCATTAAATAAGTCTCTCTAAATGGGGCTACGTTCACTGTCAGCCTCATTAAATAAGTCTCTCTAAATGGGGCTACATTCACTGTCAGCCTCATTAAATAACTCTCTCTAAATGGGGATGCGTTCACTGTCAACCTTATTAAATAACTCTCTCTAAATGGGGCTATGTTCACTGTCAGCCTCATTAAATAACTCTCTCTAAATGGGGCTACGTTCACTGTCAGCCTCATTAAATAAGTCTCTCTAAATGGGGCTACATTCACTGTCAGCCTTATTAAATAACTCTGTCTAAATGGGGCTATGTTCACTGTCAGCCTCATTAAATAACTCTCTCTAAATGGGGCTACGTTCACTGTCAGCCTCATTAAATAAGTCTCTCTAAATGGGGCTACATTCACTGTCAGCCTTATTAAATAACTCTCTCTAAATGGGGCTATGTTCACTGTCAGCCTTATGAAATAACTCTCTCTAAATGGGGCTATGTTCACTGTCAGCCTCATTAAATAACTCTCTCTAAATGAGGCTACGTTCACTGTCAGCCTCATTAAATAACTCTCTCTAAATGGGGCTACGTTCACTGTCAACCTTATTAAATAACTCTCTCTAAATGGGGCTACGTTCACTGTCAGCCTCATTAAATAACTCTCTCTAAATGGGGCTACGTTCACTGTCAGCCTCATTAAATAACTATCTCTAAATGGGGCTACATTCACTGTCAGCCTCATTAAATAACTCTGTCTAAATGGGGCTACGTTCACTGTCAACCTTATTAAATAACTCTCTCTAAATGGGGCTACGTTCACTGTCAACCTTATTAAATAACTCTCTCTAAATGGGGCTACGTTCACTGTCAACCTTATTAAATAACTCTCTCTAAATGGGGCTACGTTCACTGTCAACCTTATTAAATAACTCTGTCTAAATGGGGCTATGTTCACTGTCAGCCTTATTAAATAACTGTCTCTAAATGGGGCTATGTTCACTGTCAGCCTTATTAAATAACTGTCTCTAAATGGGGCTATGTTCACCGTCACAAACCGTTTGCAGTGCCTCTGTTTATTAGTCAGACTAATTTGTTCAAGGTGTAAATTGAAAGCGAGCGTTTCAGATGTGTTGACGTTGTGTCGTGTTGTTAAGGTCTGTCAGTGTTGTTTACATGGATCAATAGAAATGTCTTAGTGTGACCTAACCGAGTTATTATTCATATTTGTTGACAATGTGTTGTTGCTGTTGTTATTTATATCTTTGTCGGGTTTGTTTATGTTACGCCCTGGCCATACTTGTCATGGTGGATGTCATACAGGCCACTAATTCAATCAATACATACAGAATCTTCTCTACTTATTCAGTACTTTATGACACAAGGATACTTGTCACTTACAGTATTCTATCAAGACTGCTCTATTCTCTTCTATTTCTACGCTACTTACTGTACCTGGATGTAATGGCCTTTCACCCCAACTGGCTGTTATGGTGACTCTCTCTCTCTCTCTCTCTCTCTCTCTCTCTATTCAAAGGGCTTTATTGGCAAGGGAAACATATGTTAACATTGCCAAGGCAAGTGAAAGTTCCAAAGGGAATAGAGACATTTCAAATGTCATATGTCTATAGAAAGTTTTGTAACGATGTGCAAATAGTTCAAGTACAAAAGGGAAAATAAGTAAACAAACATGGTTTGGACCTTTCTATTCTCATAGCTTCTACAGATTGTAAATTAAAAATATATTTTTTTGCTAAAATAATTATTATATTATTGATGGATTAACTATGGCTTTTCAAATCACCCAGTATTGCTATCTGCAGCATTAATTCTAGGCAAATGTGGCAATTCTTCAGCCATTCCTGGACCTGTGACCAAAAACGAGCGACATATGGACAATACCAAAATAGATTATCTTATGACTCTGCCTCCTCACAGCAAAATCTGCAGAGATGGGAAGATTGTATCCCCCACATATATAACATTTTGTATAATAATTAAAATGTAAATTTTTTTAATCTGGTGTTGTTTTGCGTATCAATTCATAAACCATGTGCCATGGAATGGGTACTTCAAAAATCTCTTCCTAACTATTTAGCAATTTATATGGCACAGCTGTCAGTTGTTTGGTCCTTAAATGAAATTGGTATATGTTTTTATTAGTATATTTGAGTTTAACCACAATATTTGTTGTATTATTTGTTCTGTCTTTCAGGTGAATTCAACTGAAATTTCAACCAACTGTCTGACTTGTTTAAAAATAACGATATTTTGGAGATGATTTCCTTTTCAAACAACCGAAAGTGAGCAGGTGTAATCTGAAAGAAGGGAAAAAGGCCATTCTTGAACATAGGATGAGACATTCCTAACAAATTACTAGAGAACCAGTTTGGATTTAAGTATAACTTTTGTATGACTGATTTTTATTTATTTTTAACTAGGCAAGTCAGTTAAGAACAAATTCTTATTTTCAATGACAGCCTAGGAACAGTGGGGTAACTGCCTTGTTCAGGGGCAGAACGAGAGATTTTTACCTTGTCAGCTCAGAGATTAGATCTAGCAACCTTTCAGTTACTAGTCCAACGCTCTAACCACTAGGCTACCTGCTGCTAGGCTGATGCCTTTAGTGAGAGGTCTTATGCTTTAATATTTAATCATTTCTGCTCTCTGAATTCATATTTGTTATATAAATAGGCCCTTTTAATTTTGTTTGGCTTGCCATTCGAAATAAAATGGAATATTTTTTGTTCATATAATTTAAAAAGCAGGTCACTAGGTGTAGGCAAAACCACAAGCAAATAGGTAAACTGTGATGTGACTAAGGAGTTAATCAGGGTGATTTTTACACAAATAGACAGGTCTTTTCCTTTCCATGGTAGCAAGGTCTTTTCTATTTTTGTTATCTTTCTATAAAAATGTATTTGAGTGAGATCATTTCTTTCTTTTGGGATTTGTATACTGAGTATGTCCATAGTACACTAGTAATATAGTACACATCATAATTTGGTTTTAATCCAGAGATGATAGCAAAAGTATGTAGATCCTCTATGAGGCCGTGGAGTGATTCTAATTGTGGTTTAAAAAGAAAACACGAATCATGAGCGTACAATGACACCTTAGTTTTTAAGCTACGGATTTCTAATCCCTTAATATTACTGTTTGATCTAATTTTAACAGCAAACATTTCAATGGCAATAATAAATAGATATGCCGATAGTGGACAACCTTGTTTTACTCCTCTAGATAGTTTAAAACATTCTGAGATATAGCCATTATTTACTATTTTACACCTAGGGTTACTATACATAACTTTAACCCATTTTATAAGAGATTCCCCAAAATTGTAATAATAAATAATAAATAGTAGTTGTCTTATATTATCTCCAATGTATCATCTATTTAAAAAACCTGTCCGATTAGGATGAATAATATCTTAATTCTATGCGCCAAGCATTTTGCTAGGATTTTTGCATCACAACACTGAAGTGTAAGAGGTCTCCAATTTTTTTAATGGACTGGATCTTTATATATACCACTTGGGTCCAGTTTCAGTAATAATGAAATCAAACCTTCTTGTTCCGTGTCTGATATTCTACAGTTTATACAGGAGTGGTTAAAACATGCTAATAATGGTCCTCTCAGTATAAAAGTTTGGTAAGTTTGGTATGCCATTCAGCCCTGGAGTTGTCCCAGACTTAAAGGCTTTAATTGCATCAAGAAGTTCCTCCTCTGTAATTTGGCCTTCACATGAGTCTTTCTGTACAGATGTTAATTTTACATTATTAATAGGAAACAAGTCTATACAATTAGCTTCGGTTAGTGGAGATGGAGGAGACTGAAACGAAAACATATTCTTAAAATACTTTACTTCCTCTTTCAAAATATAATTTGGTGAATCATTGCGTGATTCCATCATTTATACATTTTTTTGGTAGCATTTCTATATTGAAGATTGAAAAAGAATTTGGTGAATTTTTCCCAATATTCCATCCAGTTCTCTTTATTTTTGTAATATATTACACTGGATCTTTCTTGAATAAGTTCCTCCATTTATTTTTGTTTTCCTTCTAACTTATTCTGTGCCTCTATGGTACAGTTTTTATTGCTATCTAACTGGACTGTTAGTCATTTCCTTTATTTTGTTAATATGGACTCTTTTGATCTACATTTCTTTTGTTTTATAGATGAGTCCTGAATTGCATGGCCTCTAAAGGCACATGTAAAGAATATTTGTTGGTCTGTGTTGCACTTGACACATTTATGATTTGCTTATTCCAGTTACTAATAATCATGCACCCATTAAGAAAATGACTTAAATCCCTGTGGATTGATGAGGAATTGGAAAATTGTATGGTTGAGAGGGATGAGGCTAAATTAATGGCAAATAAGTCTGGCTGCACAACCGATTGGCAAACGTACTGCAAATTGAGAAATCATGTGACTAAACAAAGAACAATTAGATAAAGAGTGATGGTAAAAAGTAAAACATTTTGGAGCTTAAATTACATTTTTTGCCAAAAAGGCAAACTCAGCTCTATCATTCATTGAATCAGATTCATTAATCACAAAACCCACTGATATTGCCAATTACTTTAATTATTTTTTTCATTGGCAAGATTAGCAAACTTATGTATGACATGCCAGTAACAAACGCTGACACTAGACATCCAAGTATAACTTATCAAATTATGAAAGACAAGCATTGTGATTTTGAATTCCGTAAAGTGAGTGTGGAAGAGGTGAAAAATGATTGTTGTCTATCAACGATGACAAGCCACCGGGGTCTGACAACTTGGATGGAAAATGACTGAGGATAATAGCGGATGATATTGCCACTGCTATTTGCCATATCTTCAATTTAAGCCTACTAGAGAGTGTGTGCCCTCGGGCCTGGAGGGAAGCTAACGTCATTACGCTACCCAAGAATAGTAAAGCCCCCTTTACTGGCTCAAATAGCCCACCAATCAGCCTGTTACCAACCTTAGTAAACTTCTGGAAAAAATGGTGTTTGACCAGATACAATGTTATTATACTGTAAACAAACTGACAACAGACTTTCAGCATGCTTACAGGGAAGGGCATTCGACAATGATTGGCTGAATAATGATAAAAAGATTGTGGCTGTTTTGTTAAACTTGTGGCTTTGGACATTATCGATCATATTCTGCTGATGTGTTATGGCTTTACACCACCTGCTGTATTGTGGGTAAAGAGTTACCTGTCTAACAGAACACAGAGGGTGTTCTGGAAGCCTCTCCAACATCCAGGTAGAACCCTTTACTAATGACATGCCACTGGCCTGAGTAAATCCAATGTGTCTATGTATGTGGATGACTCAACACTATTGACGTCAGCTACTACAGAGAGTGAAATCACTGCAACACTTAATGAAGAGCTGCTGTTAGTTTCAGAATGGGTGGCAGGGAATACGTTATTCCTAAATATTTTTTTTTAAATCACTCACTAAACCCTAGACCTCATATAAATCTTGTAGTCAGTGGTGTGGAAATTGAGCAAGTTGAGGGACTAAACTGCTTGGAGTAACCCTGGATTGTAAACTGTCATGGTCAAAACATGTTGATACAACAGTAGCTAAGATGGGGAGAAGTCTGTCCATAATAAAGCGATGCTCTGCCTTCTTAACAACACTAACAAGCTGGAGACATATCTCCCTCACTAACTTTAAGCACCAGCTGTCAGAGCAGTTTACCGATCATTGCACCTGTACAAAGCCCATCTGTAAATAGCCCACCCAACTACCTCATCCCCATATTGTTATTTTTAAAAAATCCTTTGCACCCCAGTATCTCACCTTGCACATTCATCTTCTGCACATCTATCACTCCAGTGTTTAATTGCTAAATTGTAATTTTTTCGGCACTATGGCCTATTTATTGCCTTACCTCCCTAATCTTCTACATTTGCACCAACTGTATATAGACTTTTCTATTGTGTTATTGACTGTAAGTTTGTTTATGTGTAACTCTGTGTTGTTGTTTTTGTCACACTGCTTTGCTCTATCTTGTCCAGGTCACAGTTGTAAATGACAACTTGTTCTCAACTGGCCTACCTGGTTAAATAAAGGTTAAATAAAAAGATGATAAAAAAATCAACAAACATAGCTAAGATGCGGAGAAGTCTGTCAAAGCGCTGGTCTACCTTATTAACAACACTATCAACAAGGCAGGTCCTACAGACTCTAGTTTTGTCACACCTGGACTACTGTTCAGTAGTGTTGTCAGGTCCTACAGACTCTAGTGTTGTCACACCTGGACTACTGTTCAGTCGTGTTGTCAGGTGCCACAATGAGGGACCTGGGAAAATGACAAACGGCTGGCCCTTAAAAGTACACAGAGAGCTAACAATAACATAAACTACTAGCACACAGCTCAGATACCCATACATACCCCACAAGACAAGTCACCAGAGGTCTCTTCACATTCCTCAATAACAGACTATGGGAGGCACAGAGTACTACAAAGAGCCATGAGTACATAGAACTCTATTCCACATCAGGTTACTGATGCAAGCAGTAAAACAGATAAAATACACCTTATGGAACAGCTGGGACTGTGAAGAGACACACACACAGGCACAGACACACATACACATGATAAGACACACACTCTACACACAGGTACACGGGATGTTGTACTGTAGAGATGTGATAGTAGAGTAGTGGCCTGAGGGAACACACTTAATGTGCTGTGAAAAGTGTTATGAAATGTAATGTCATGTAATATTGTAAATTGTATACTGTATAACTTCCTTAATGTTGCTGGTCCCCAGAAGAGTAGCTTAGCTTGGCAGGAACTAATGGGGATCCATAATTAATACAAATACAAACATCTAACACCTGATCTGGCTGTGTTTACCACAGCCATTAGGCTACCAGAATGGGTGTGTTTACCACAGCCATTAGGCTACCAGAATGGGTGTGTTTACCACAGCCACTAGGCTACCAGAATGGGTGTGTTTACCACAGCCATTAAGCTACCAGAATGGGTGTGTTTACCACAGCCATTAAGCTACCAGAATGGGTGTGTTTACCACAGCCATTAGGCTACCAGAATGGGTGTGTTTACCACAGCCACTAGGCTACCAGAATGGGTGTGTTTACCACAGCCACTAGGCTACCAGAATGGGTGTGTTTACCACAGCCATTAGGCTACCAGAATGGGTGTGTTTACCACAGCCATTAGGCTACCAGAATGGGTGTGTTTACCACAGCCATTAGGCTACCATAATGGGTGTGTTTACCACAGCCATTAGGCTACCAGAATGGGTGTGTTTACCACAGCCATTAGGCTACCAGAATGGGTGTGTTTACCACAGCCATTAGGCTACCAGAATGGGTGTGTTTACCACAGCCATTAGGCTACCAGAATGGGTGTGTTTACCACAGCCATTAGGCTACCAGAATGGGTGTGTTTACCACAGCCATTAGGCTACCAGAATGGGTGTGTTTACCACAGCCACTAGGCTACCAGAATGGGTGTGTTTACCACAGCCATTAGGCTACCAGAATGGGTGTGTTTACCACAGCCACTAGGCTACCAGAATGGGTGTGTTTACCACAGCCATTAGGCTACCAGAATGGGTGTGTTTACCACAGCCATTAGGCTACCAGAATGGGTGTGTTTACCACAGCCATTAGGCTACCAGAATGGGTGTGTTTACCACAGCCATTAGGCTACCAGAATGGGTGTGTTTACCACAGCCATTAGGCTACCAGAATGGGTGTGTTTACCACAGCCACTAGGCTACCAGAATGGGTGTGTTTACCACAGCCATTAGGCTACCAGAATGGGTGTGTTTACCACAGCCACTAGTCTACCAGAATGGGTGTGTTTACCACAGCCATTAGGCTACCAGAATGGGTGTGTTTACCACAGCCACTAGGCTACCAGAATGGGTGTGTTTACCACAGCCATTAGGCTACCAGAATGGGTGTGTTTACCACAGCCACTAGGCTACCAGAATGGGTGTGTTTACCACAGCCATTAGGCTACCAGAATGGGTGTGTTTACCACAGCCATTAGGCTACCAGAATGGGTGTGTTTACCACAGCCATTAAGCTACCAGAATGGGTGTGTTTACCACAGCCATTAGGCTACCAGAATGGGTGTGTTTACCACAGCCATTAGGCTACCAGAATGGGTGTTACCACAGCCTTTAGGCTACCAGAATGGGTGTGTTTACCACAGCCATTAGGCTACCAGAATGGGTGTGTTACCACAGCCAGTAGGCTACCAGAATGGGTGTGTGTGTGCATGTGTCTTAGCTCTACCCATTAACACTGCATGGCCAGAGCTAATGTGTGCCATTTGGCCTAATTCACTGAACATGGTGTGCGTGTGAATGTGTGTGTGTGTGTGTGTGTGTGTGTGTGTGTGTTTGTTTGTGTGTGTGTGTGTGTGTGTGTGTGTGTGTGTGTGTGTGTGTGTGTGTGTGTGTGTGTGTGTGTGTGTGTGTGTGTGTGTGTGTGTGTGTGTGTGTGTGTGTGTGTTTGATGGTGTAATTCCCTAAAAATGGGTAATTGTGCCTAACTTGTGTTAAATTCGTAACTGTCAGCCAGCCAGACTGATGCAGAGATGTGGCACAGAGGACAGGAATGATGGATAGAGTGGACTGGACATGAGACAGAGAGAGAGGGGAGAGGGAAAAGAGGGGGGAGATAGAGGGTGGATACAAGGAGAGAGAGACCGAGAGAGAGAGAAAGAGGATCAAGACAGATTGAGGGGTCTTGACAGAACAGAAGGAGGTGGAGAGAAGAGGACAGACAGATACAAAATACAAATGGGGATGGCCAGTTAGACAAGGGGAAAACCGATAGAAGGAGAGTTACGTGGGAGATAATGAACGACAGAAAGATTGACAGAGAGCAAGAACAACAACAATATATTCCAGCCGACTTCTCTCCATCCATCTGCAATACTTTCTTAAGGATAAATGGAGAGAGAGAGAGACACTTTTGACTTTGTCTTTCTTTACTTAAACAATCTCATTTCATTTACCCCCCCCCCTTAAAAATAAAAAGCAAAAATAATATCCTGTACTGCAGACATTTACCATACTCACCTTTCTATCTACCACATGATACAGACCAACATCACAATACCCACTCCTACAACTGTATCTCCAAAACATCTTCCCCAGAAACATAAACACTTGCCTCCGGAATGAAACAACGTGCTTAAAGGCATCTGCCTGAAAACCTGCTGACAGTACACGAAACCCGCTAACAAACTTACCAAAATGATTCAGCTCTTTCCTGATTTGGTCATCCGTAATAAACGGAGGCAAATTTGCAACTACCACTTTTGTCGAAGGGGTAGAGAGAGGTGAAATTGACACCAACACATCCCTTACAAATATTCCGCTAGCAATTAGCCAACCAACCAAATTATCCCTTTTCATGAACACAACCACAGCTTTGTTCATTCTAGATGCAGAATGTATAAATTCAGATCCGACCTATTCACCGACCGCAAGCAGAACCTCCTCCACCTTAACTCCATTCTCAGGAACACATCTGAATCCATGCCGTATCGACAGCGTCTCCTCCGCGCTAGGCTGAGAAGCCATCGCGCACACAACACCTTCCAAACCCCAGGAAAGTTACTCTGTCCTCTTCCACCATAACTTTGAAAAAACTGTGGATACCGCTAAAACAAATATTGAATTAACCCTCCACCATAGAAAATAACACGTAAAGAAAAGAATCAAGAAAGTTAGTTAGGATAGAGCCCTCCAACCCAAACACTCAAACTCCAAAGAACTCCCAGCATGCACTGCGAGAGAGAGAGAGAGAGAGAGAGAGAGAGAGAGAGAGAGAGAGAGAGAGAGAGAGAGAGAGAGAGAGAGAGAGAGAGAGAGAGAGAGAGAGAGAGAGAGAGAGAGAGAGAGAGAGAGAGAGAGAGAGAGAGAGAGAGAGAGAGAGAGAGAGAGAGAGAGAGAGAGAGAGAGAGAGAGAGAGAGAGAGAGAGAGAGAGAGAGAGAGAGAGAGAGATATTCAACAGCCTTCCCTGGAGTTCAACTGGTCTCCTGTGGACCCTTTCAAAAGAGTAGGCCATTAGAAGTCTCTCCACATGCATATATATATATATATATATATATATATATAGAGAGAGAGAGAGAGAGAGGGAGACAGAGGGAGAGCAAGAGAGAGGGAGAAAGAGGGAACAGAGGGATGAGAGAGCGAGAGAGAGAGTGAGAGGGGATGAGATGGGGATGAGAGGGGTATGAGGGAGAGGGAGAGACAGAAAGACAGAGAGAGAGAGAGGGGGGGATGAGAGGGGTATGAGGGAGAGGGAGAGACAGAAAGACAGAGAGAGAGAGCGGGATGAGAGGGGGTGAGAGAGGGGTAAGGCTCAATAGGAGGAGAGGAATAGAGAGGGAGAGATAAATCATGTTTTAGCTGCATTAATGTTCTTAAGCTGTGCCGGGAGCTATCGAGCTCTCCCTGGGCTTCTGTGTGTGTGTGTGTGTGTGTGTGTGTGTGTGTGTGTGTGTGTGTGTGGTTGTCTGTCTCAGTCTGTGTGCATGTGTGTGTGTGGTTGTCTGTCTCAGTCTGTGTGCATGTGTGTGTGTGGTTGTCTTTCTCAGTCTGTGTGCATATGTGTGTGTGGTTGTCTGTCTCAGTCTGTGTGCATGTGTGTGTGTGGTTGTCTGTCTCAGTCTGTGTGCATGTGTGTGTGTAAAGTCATTAGTCTAAACAAGGATCCGGGCTATAAAGGGATTAAGCAGACATGAAGATGCGTACATACATTTACAATACAGGAGGAAGGAACACATAGAGAGAGAATACGTTGATTGAATTAGTATAATTCTGAGTACCAAGACATTTCTATTCATCCATCACATTACACCACCATGTAAACAAACCTGACTAAGATATCAATAACAACAGCAACACATTGTTGGCTACCCATCCTGTTGGGGGAGGAAGCAGAGAACTGTGGGTTGGCAACACACTACATTGCTGCCTGCAATAAGATGAGGGACAGTGTCTGACAGACCAACCAACCAACATGTCCTCTACTGTATGATTATTGTTGTTGTGTGCTTCTTTTGATCTTTGATTATTGTTGTTACTGTTGTCCTGTTGACAGTATTGATTATTGTTTTTACTGTTGTCCCGTTGACAGTATTGATTATTATTAATGATGTTAATATTGTAAATCTCCAAAGAGAGAGAGGGATGGAGAACAGAAAGAGAGAGAGAGGGATGGAGAACAGAAAGAGAGAGGGAGAGAGAGAGGGATGGAGAACAGAAAGAGAGAGAGGGATGGAGAACAGAAAGAGAGAGGGAGAGGGATGGAGAACAGAAAGAGAGAGAAAGGGATGGAGAACAGAAAGAGAGAGAGAGGGATGGAGAACAGAAAGAGAGAGAGGGATGGAGAACAGAAAGAGAGAGAGAGAGAGAGGGATGGAGAACAGAAGAGAGAGAGAGAGAGAGGGATGGAGAACAGAAAGAGAGAGAGAGAGGGATGGAGAACAGAAAGAGAGAGAAAGGGATGGAGAACAGAAAGAGAGAGAGAGGGATGGAGAACAGAAAGAGAGAGAGGGATGGAGAACAGAAAGAGAGAGAGAGAGAGAGGGATGGAGAACAGAAAGAGAGAGAGAGAGAGAGGGATGGAGAACAGAAAGAGAGAGAGGGATGGAGAACAGAAGAGAGAGAGAGGGATGGAGAACAGAAAGAGAGAGAGAGAGAGAGGGATGGAGAACAGAAAGAGAGAGAGAGAGAGAGGGATGGAGAACAGAAAGAGAGAGAGAGAGAGGGATGGAGAACAGAAAAGAGAGAGAGAGAGAGAGAGAGAGAGAGAGAGAGAGGGATGGAGAACAGAAAGAGAGAGAGGGATGGAGAACAGAAAGAGAGAGAGAGGGATGGAGAACAGAAAGAGAGAGAGAGAGAGAGGGATGGAGAACAGAAAGAGAGAGAGAGGGATGGAGAACAGAAAGAGAGAGGGAGAGAGAGAGGGATGGAGAACAGAAAGAGAGAGAGAGAGGGATGGAGAAC
>NW_027260863.1:145000-172500 GCF_045791955.1 Oncorhynchus clarkii lewisi
AGAGAGAGGGATGGAGAACAGAATGAGAGAGAGGGATGGAGAACAGAAAGAGAGGGACGGAGAACAGAAAGAGCGAGAGAGAGGGATGGAGAGCAGAAAGAGAGAGAGAGGGATGGAGAACAGAAAGAAAGAGAGAGAGGGATGGAGAACCAAAAGAGAGAGAGAGAGGGATGGAGAACAGAAAGAGAGAGAAAGGGATGGAGAACAGAAAGAGAGAGAGAGGGATGGAGAACAGAAAGAGAGAGAGAGAGGGATGGAGAACAGAAAGAGAGAGAAAGGGATGGAGAACAGAAAGAGAGAGAGAGGGATGGAGATCAGAAAGAGAGAGAGAGGGATGAGAACAGAAAGAGAGAGAGGGATGGAGAACAGAAAGAGAGGGATGGAGAACAGAAAGAGAGAGAGGGATGGAGAACAGAAAGAGAGGGATGGAGAACAGAAAGAGAGAGAGAGAGGGATGGAGAGCAGAATGAATCCCGTGTCTTCCTTTTAGTTGATCCCCTGGTGTTTCCAGACCGTCAGCCTGTGTGTGTTAGCCATAGTCAGTATACTGTCCTGTCCCTGTGTGAGGATAGAGCCCCCTGGGAACACTGGCTCTGACAGTGTGGGAATAACCCAGCATGGAATGTCCATACTGCCAACACACTGTCACCACAGCTGAGACTGACACAGAGAGAGAGACGCGAGGGAGGGAGGGAGGGAGGGAGGGAGAGAGAGAGAGAGAGAGAGAGAGAGAGAGAGAGAGAGAGAGAGAGAGAGAGAAATGGTTATAGGACTGATGACATCTGTTTGTTTAGAACAGTCTGTATGTCATTACTCCCTGCTTGTAACTCTGGCAGAGTGCATTCCTGCCATTTCTAATCTCCTTCAACATTATAACAATATGATCCCAACAGATTGTGTTTGTGTGTGTTCAGTCATTGATTCACCAATCCCCAAGTATGGTGAGGTCACATGATCAGAGTGTTGATATCTGTTACACAAGCTTGGCCTGCACGCACGCACACACACACACACACACACACACACACTCCTCTTAGTAAATAAATATGCTAACAGCGTGGCACCTTGTGTTTGCGTCAATTTTGTCACAGCAAAACAATCCTGCAGCAACAGGATTGAAAGTTTCATCCATGATGTTACTTGATTGGTGGTTAGGTTATTAGCTGGTCAAAATAAGGCTACATGAAAAGTGGAAAACTGTTAATATAACTGTTTGTTAGTGTGGGTTTCCAGTCCATCACGAAGCTCATTTCCATCGGCACAGGAAAATTCTCAGCAACAAAAGAGTGATCAAATTAAGATCCTACACCTGTATCTCCCTACATAAACCAGACAAACACAGCCCATAACATTCACAATAACCAACACTGCAGGTTTCATAGCGATGTGTGTGTGTGTGTGTGTGTGTGTGTGTGTGTGTGTGTGTGTGTGTGTGTGTGTGTGTGTGTGTGTGTGTGTGTGTGTGTGTGTGTGTGTGTGTGTGTGTTAGATCTCATATCAGGGACAACAACTAACGTGACCGTGAGGCGAATGACACATCCAATACTGACGGCCATTTTAAGAATGTATAGAGCGCAGGAGAGAGGCATGAAAACAAAGCAATAACACAGGAGAAAAGGGATGTTGTGGAACGAGGGAAGGAGAAAGAGAGAAATGAAAAGCTGCAGGGACAAACAAAGAGCAAGGTCTTGGAGATGGATGGTTGCCGGGGAGGAGAAGGAGAGAGAGAAGGAGAGAGAGAAGGAGAGAGAGAAGGAGAGAGAGAAGGAGAGAGAGAAGGAGAGAGAGAAGGAGAGAGAGAGAAGGAGAGAGAGAAGGAGAGAAAGAAGGAGAGAGAGAAGGAGAGAGAGAAGGAGAGAGAGAAGGAGAGAGAGAAGGAGAGAGAGAAGGAGAGAGAGAAGGAGAGAGAGAAGGAGAGAGAGAAGGAGAGTCAGGGCTTTGACTTTGTAAGCAAAGAGGGACAGTGTATGTGTGTGTATGTTGCGTGTTGCGTGTGTGTGTGTGTGTGTTTGTGTGTGTGTGTGTGTGTTTGGGTGTGTGTGTGTGTGTGTGTGTGCGTGTTTGTTTGTGTGTGTGTGTGTGTGTTTGGGTGTGTGTGTGTGTGCGTGCATGTACGTGCGTGCGTGTGTGTATGTGTGGTTGTACATTTCCTGTTGTTGAATCTCACCACAACCACAGAAGCAAACTGAAAAAACAATATGAATTGAAAACAACAACATAATATCTTATTTACATTCATACTTCTCACTTCACCTCAAGTATTCCATTACGACATCCTCTGTCGACACAATCATGTTAATTTACAATGCTAATGCCATCTGATCTGCAGTGTGTGATTAGCACATCATGCTAACGATGCTATAATTATGTGATTATGATTATGATGAGGGTGCTTGTTTTGTTAAGACTGTTGCTGAGAGACGAGAGAGAGGATACTTGGTTAGAAGGAAATGGGTTTGTAGTGTGTGTGTGTGTGTATGTGTTAAATGAAATGTTATTTGTCACATGCGCCGAGTACAACAGGTGTAGCCTTTACCGAGTACAACAGGTGTAGCCGTTACCGAGTACAACAGGTGTAGCCTTTACCGAGTACAACAGGTGTAGCCTTTACCGAGTACAACAGGTGTAGCCTTTACCAAGTACAACAGGTGTAGCCGTTACCGAGTACAACAGGTGTAGCCTTTACCGAGTACAACAGGTGTAGCCTTTACCGAGTACAACAGGTGTAGCCGTTACCGAGTACAACAGGTGTAGCCGTTACCGAGTACAACAGGTGTAGCCTTTACCGAGTACAACAGGTGTATCCTTTACCGAGTACAACAGGTGTAGCCTTTACCGAGTACAACAGGTGTAGCCTTTACCGTGTACATCAGGTGTAGCCTTTACCGAGTACAATAGGTGTAGCCGTTACCGAGTACAACAGGTGTAGCCTTTACCGAGTACAACAGGTGTAGCCTTTACCGAGTACAACAGGTGTAGCCTTTACCGAGTACAACAGGTGTAGCCTTTACCGAGTACAATAGGTGTAGCCTTTACCGAGTACAATAGGTGTAGCCTTTACCGAGTACAACAGGTGTAGCCTTTACCGAGTACAACAGGTGTAGCCGTTACCGAGTACAACAGGTGTAGCCGTTACCGAGTACAACAGGTGTAGCCTTTACCGAGTACAACAGGTGTATCCTTTACCGAGTACAACAGGTGTAGCCTTTACCGAGTACAACAGGTGTAGCCTTTACCGTGTACATCAGGTGTAGCCTTTACCGAGTACAATAGGTGTAGCCGTTACCGAGTACAACAGGTGTAGCCTTTACCGAGTACAACAGGTGTAGCCTTTACCGAGTACAACAGGTGTAGCCTTTACCGAGTACAACAGGTGTAGCCTTTACCGAGTACAATAGGTGTAGCCTTTACCGAGTACAATAGGTGTAGCCGTTACCGAGTACAACAGGTGTAGCCTTTACCGAGTACAATAGGTGTAGCCGTTACCGAGTACAACAGGTGTAGCCTTTACCGAGTACAACAGGTGTAGCCTTTACCGAGTACAACAGGTGTAGCCTTTACCGAGTACAATAGGTGTAGCCTTTACCGAGTACAATAGGTGTAGCCGTTACCGAGTACAACAGGTGTAGCCTTTACCGAGTACAATAGGTGTAGCCGTTACCGAGTACAACAGGTGTAGCCTTTACCGAGTACAACAGGTGTAGCCTTTACCGAGGTCAACAGGTGTAGCTGTTACTGAGTACAACAGGTGTAGCCTTTACCGAGTACAACAGGTGTAGCCTTTACCGAGTACAACAGGTGTAGCCGTTACCGAGTACAACAGGTGTAGCCGTTACCGAGTACAACAGGTGTAGCCTTTACCGAGTACAACAGGTGTAGCCTTTACCGAGTACAACCCGAGTACAACAGGTGTAGCCTTTACCGAGTACAACAGGTGTAGCCTTTACCGTGTACAACAGGTGTAGCCTTTACCGAGTACAACAGGTGTAGCCTTTACCGAGTACAACAGGTGTAGCCTTTACCGAGTACAACAGGTGTAGCCTTTACCGAGTACAACAGGTGTAGCCTTTACCGTGTACAACAGGTGTAGCCTTTACCGAGTACAATAGGTGTAGCCGTTACCGAGTACAACAGGTGTAGCCTTTACCGAGTACAACAGGTGTAGCCTTTACCGAGTACAACAGGTGTAGCCTTTACCGAGTACAATAGGTGTAGCCTTTACCGAGTACAATAGGTGTAGCCGTTACCGAGTACAACAGGTGTAGCCTTTACCGAGTACAATAGGTGTAGCCGTTACCGAGTACAACAGGTGTAGCCTTTACCGAGTACAACAGGTGTAGCCTTTACCGAGTACAACAGGTGTAGCCTTTACCGAGTACAACAGGTGTAGCCTTTACCGAGTACAACAGGTGTAGCCGTTACCGAGTACAACAGGTGTAGCCTTTACCGAGTACAACAGGTGTAGCCGTTACCGAGTACAACAGGTGTAGCCTTTACCGAGTACAACAGGTGTAGCCGTTACCGAGTACAACAGGTGTAGCCGTTACCGAGTACAACAGGTGTAGCCTTTACCGAGTACAACAGGTGTAGCCTTTACCGAGTACAACAGGTGTAGCCTTTACCGAGTACAACAGGTGTAGCCTTTACCGAGTACAACAGGTGTAACCTTTACCGAGTACAACACGTGTAGCCGTTACCGAGTACAACAGGTGTAGCCGTTACCGAGTACAACAGGTGTAGCCGTTACCGTGACATTGTTACTTATGAGCCGTTTCCTAACAACGCAGAGTTAAAAAGTAAGAACAATTTGCTGAAATAAAAAAAGGGAATAGTAACAATAAAATAACAATAACGAGGCTGTATACACTATCTATGCAAAAGTATGTGGACATCCCTTTAAAGCACCACCCGTTGCTGACAGGTGTATCAAATGCAATATCCATGCAATCTCCATAGACAAACATTGTCAGTAGAATGGCCTTACTGAAGAGCTCAGTGACTTACAGCGTGGCACCGTCATAGGATGCCACCTTTGCAACAAGTTAGTTTGTACAATTTCTGCCCTGCTAGAGCTGCCCCGGTCAACTGTATGTGATGTTATTCTGAAGTAGAAACGTCTAGGAGCGACGACGGCTCAGCCGCGAAGTGGTAGGCCACACAAGCTCACAGAACGGGGACCGCTGAGTGCTGAAGCATGTAAAAATTGTCTGTCCTCAGTTGCAACACTCACCACCAAGTTCCAAACTGCCTCTGGAAGCAATAACTGTTCGTCGGGAGCTTCATGAAATGGGTTTCCATGGACGAGCAGCCGCACACAAGCCTAAGATCTCCATGCACAATGCAAAGCTGGTGTGGTGTAAAGCTCACTGCCATTGGACTCTGGAGCTGTGGAAACGTGTTCTCTGGAGTGATGAATCACTCTTCACCATCTGGCAGTCCGATGAACGAATCTTGGTTTGGTGGATGCCGTAGAATGCTACCGGCCCGAATGCATAGTGCCAACTGTAAAGTTTGGTGGAGGAGGGAATAATGGTCTGGAGCTGTTTTTCGTGGTTCGGGCTAGGACCCATAGTTCCAGTCAAGGGAAATCTTAACACTACAATCTAGATTATTCTGTGCTTTGTGGCAACAGTTTGGGGAAGGCCCTTTCTTGTTACCGCATGTCAATGCCCCTTTGCACAAAGCGAGGTCCATACAGAAATGGTTTGTCGAGATCGGTATGAAAGAACTTGACTTATCACAGATGTGATGTCAGTTATCACAGTCCATATAATGTGGGTTATCACAGTCCCTGTGATGTGGGTTATCACAGTCCATATAATGTGGGTTATCACAGTCCCTGTAATGTGGGTTATCACAGCCCATGTAACGTGGGTTTTCACAGCCCATGTAATGTGGGTTTTCACAGTCCATGTAATGTGGGTTATCACAGTCCATATAATGTGGGTTATCACAGTCCATGTAATGTGGGTTATCACAGCCCATGTAATGTGGGTTATCACAGTCCCTGTTATGTGGGTTATCACAGTCCCTGTGATGTGGGTTATCACAGTCCATATGATGTGGGTTATCACAGTCCCTGTGATGTGGGTTATCACAGTCCCTGTGATGTGGATTATCACAGCCCATGTAATGTGGGTTATCCCAGTCCCTGTGATGTGGGTTATCACAGCCCATGTAATGTGGGTTATCACAGTCCCTGTGATGTGGGTTATCACAGTCCATGTAATGTGGGTTATCACAGCCCATATAATGTGGGTTATCACAGTCCCTGTGATGTGGGTTATCACAGTCCCTGTGATGTGGGTTATCACAGCCCATATAATGTGGGTTATCACAGCCCATATAATGTGGGTTATCACAGTCCCTGTGATGTGGGTTATCACAGTCCATGTGATGTAGTTGTGTTTCTACTGGGGGTTTGTTGGGATCGGTGGTCTTTATGGAGGATTCTGCTCGACCAATTTCCCCTTCAGAGTTGAAACAGTTTATACAGCTACTATTACTTTTAAACTAGTCGAAGCTCAAAACGAGGGTTTCTGGTATTCTGATAGATGATAACGCCACTGTATTATTCCACATGGTTGTTACACGTTCATTACATGGTCAACTCCTAGACACGCTCACTAGGGGAAATGAAATCAACTCCTAGACACGCTCACTAGGGGAAATGAAATCAACTCCTAGACACGCTCACTAGGGGAAATGAAATCAACTCCTAGACACGCTCACTAGGAGAAATGAAATCAACTCCTAGACACGCTCACTAGGGGAAATGAAATCAACTCCTAGACACGCTCACTAGGGGAAATGAAATCAAGTCCTAGACACGCTCACTAGGAGAAATTAAATCAACTCCTAGACACGCTCACTAGGGGAAATGAAATCAACTCCTAGACACGCTCACTAGGAGAAATTAAATCAACTCCTAGACACGCTCACTAGGAGAAATTAAATCAACTCCTAGACACGCTCACTAGGAGACATGAAATCAACTCCTAGACACGCTCACTAGGAGACATGAAATCAACTCCTAGACACACTCACTAGGAGAAATTAAATCAACTCCTAGACACGCTCACTAGGAGACATGAAATCAACTCCTAGACACGCTCACTAGGGGAAATGAAATCAACTCCTAGACACGCTCACTAGGAGACATGAAATCAACTCCTAGACACGCTCACTAGGAGACATGAAATCAACTCCTAGACACGCTCACTAGGAGACATGAAATCAACTCCTAGACACGCTCACTAGGAGACATGAAATCAACTCCTAGACACGCTCACTAGGGGAAATGAAATCAACTCCTAGACACGCTCACTAGGGGAAATGAAATCAACTCCTAGACACGCTCACTAGGAGACATGAAATCAACTCCTAGACACGCTCACTAGGAGACATGAAATCAACTCCTAGACACGCTCACTAGGGGAAATGAAATCAACTCCTAGACACGCTCACTAGGGGAAATGAAATCAAGTCCTAGACACGCTCACTAGGAGACATGAAATCAACTCCTAGACACGCTCACTAGGAGACATGAAATCAACTCCTAGACACGCTCACTAGGAGATATGAAATCAACTCCTAGACACGCTCACTAGGAGACATGAAATCAACTCCTAGACACGCTCACTAGGAGACATTAAATCAACTCCTAGACACGCTCACTAGGAGACATGAAATCAACTCCTAGACACGCTCACTAGGGGAAATGAAATTAACTCCTAGACACGCTCACTAGGAGACATGAAATGAAATTGTTCAATGTGGTATGTTGTTTGGTTATTGTACGGTCATTAGTTTATATAACAGCTGTAGAACAGGGGTTATGTAGAGGTCTCCTGTCATTATGAAGACCCCCTAGCACTTCAACGAGATGGCTGTACTGTAATGGTACACACACACACACACACACACACACACACACACACACACACACACACACACACACACACACACACACACACACACACACACACACACACACACACACACACACACACACACGGTATGCTCCCCTGCCTTTTGACTACGGCTCCCCTTGAGGGGGACACAGTATGACAGCAGGTCTTTCTGTTCATCCCAGGGGGGACAGCTAGTCCTGTAACACCACCTGACAGTGGACCTATAGTCACATAACACTGCCTGATTAACTTAAGTCCCCATCCCTCTTCTCTTCCTGTCAGCCCCTCAGGGATCAAAGCAAAATGGCCGACAAGGAGGTCTCGCTTTGATCATGACGAGAGACGAGGAAATGAACTATGCATGGGCCTCAGGGGAGAAGGTGTGTGTGCGGATGTGTTTGTCCACCCGGGCCATGCTAGCATGCAGTCATGCTAAACCAGAACACAAGACCTTTCGCAGCGCACCCAGTGAGTCACTAGGGCAACAATTAGAAGCACACAGTATACCTAGTTTCCGTGACAACGAGAGCCAAATTAAAACACGCCATAGGGGATTGACCAAGCTAGGACAAATCTGAAAAACACATGGAATCATGAATAAACCAAACTTGATAAACAAGAAAACTTTTCAGAAACAAAGGAAGACCACTTAGAAAACTACGGGGAGAGAAAAGGACAATTTTCAGTCCATTTTCAATGTTTTTGTTTACCTGAGTGTCTACCTGTGTCCCAATCACCCCAACGCATTACCGTGGAGACACACAAGCTACAAAACCTCCTCATAAATGATGGAATGAGGAAATCAAAGAGACGGAGGAGTGTGGAAAGGTTGATTATGAATGCAATGATAATGAAAAAAGAGAGAAACGGGCCAATACTAAGCTTCCTGTAGTGTTGTTGTGTTGATATGTATGTGAAGGGGCCTACTCTTTTGGAAGGTTCCACAAGAGACCAGTTGAACTACAGGGAAGGCTATTGAATCTCTCTCTCTCTGTCTATATATATATATATATCTCTCTCTCTCTCTCTATATATATATATATATATATATATATCTATCTATCTATCTATATATATATATAGAGAGAGAGAGATATATATGTATAGAGAGAGGGAGAGATAGAGCTGGAAGAATAAGGGAGGGGTGTTTTAGATGTTGAAGATACAGTGCCTTTCGAAAGTATTCGGCCCCCTTGAACTTTGCGACCTTTTGCCACATTTCAGGCTTCAAACATAAAGATATAAAACTGTATTTTTTTGTGAAGAATCAACAACAAGTGGGACACAATCATGAAGTGGAACAACATTTATTGGATATTTCAAACTTTTTTAACAAATCAAAAACTGAAAAATTGGGCGTGCAAAATTATTCAGCCCCCTTAAGTTAATACTTTGTAGCGCCACCTTTTGCTGCGATTACAGCTGTAAGTCGCTTGGGGTATGTCTCTATCAGTTTTGCACATCGAGAGACTGATTTTTTTCCCCATTCCTCCTTGCAAAACAGCTCGAGCTCAGTGAGGTTGGATGGAGAGCATTTGTGAACAGCAGTTTTCAGTTCTTTCCACAGATTCTCGATTGGATTCAGGTCTGGACTTTGACTTGGCCATTCTAACACCTGGATATGTTTATTTTTGAACCATTCCATTGTAGATTTTGCTTTATGTTTTGGATCATTGTCTTATTGGAAGACAAATCTCCGTCCCAGTCTCAGGTCTTTTGCAGACTCCATCAGGTTTTCTTCCAGAATGGTCCTGTATTTGGCTCCATTCATCTTCCCATCAATTTTAACCATCTTCCCTGTCCCGGCTGAAGAAAAGCAGGCCCAAACCATGATGCTGCCACCACCATGTTTGACAGTGGAGATGGTGTGTTCAGCTGTGTTGCTTTTACGCCAAACATAACGTTTTGCGTTGTTGCCAAAAAGTTCAATTTTGGTTTCATCTGACCAGAGCACCTTCTTCCACATGTTTGGTGTGTCTCCCAGGTGGCTTGTGGCAAACTTTAAACAACACTTTTTATGGATATCTTTAAGAAATGGCTTTCTTCTTGCCACTCTTCCATAAAGGCCAGATTTGTGCAATATACGACTGATTGTTGTCCTATGGACAGAGTCTCCCACCTCAGCTGTAGATCTCTGCAGTTCATCCAGAGTGATCATGGGCCTCTTGCCTGCATCTCTGATCAGTCTTCTCCTTGTATAAGCTGAAAGTTTAGAGGGACGGCCAGGTCTTGGTAGATTTGCAGTGGTCTGATACTCCTTCCATTTCAATATTATCGCTTGCACAGTGCTCCTTGGGATGTTTAAAGCTTGGGAAATCTTTTTGTATCCAAATCCGGCTTTAAACTTCTTCACAACAGTATCTCGGACCTGCCTGGTGTGTTCCTTGTTCTTCATGATGCTCTCTGCGCTTCTAACGGACCTCTGAGACTATCACAGTGCAGGTGCATTTATACGGAGACTTGATTACACACAGGTGGATTGTATTTATCATCATTAGTCATTTAGGTCAACATTGGATCATTCAGAGATCCTCACTGAACTTCTGGAGAGAGTTTGCTGCACTGAAAGTAAAGGGGCTGAATAATTTTGCACGCCCAATTTTTCAGTTTTTGATTTGTTAAAAAAGTTTGAAATATCCAATAAATGTCATTCCACTTCATGATTGTGTCCCACTTGTTGTTGATTCTTCACAAAAAAATACAGTTTTATATATTTATGTTTGAAGCCTGAAATGTGGCAAAAGGTCGCAAAGTTCAAGGGGGCCGAATACTTTCGCATGGCACTGTATATATATATAGAGAGAGAGAGAGGTGGAGTAGGTGTAATGTGTTATTGTGATGGTAGCAGTATATATATATATAGAGAGAGAGAGGTGGAGTAGGTGTCATGTGTTATTGTGATGGTAGCAGTATATATATATATATAGAGAGAGAGGTGGAGTAGGTGGCATGTGTTATTGTGATGGTAGCAGTATATATATATATAGAGAGAGAGAGGTGGAGTAGGTGTCATGTGTTATTGTGATGGTAGCAGTATATATATATAGAGAGAGAGAGGTGGAGTAGGTGTCATGTGTTATTGTGATGGTAGCAGTATATATATATATATATATATATATATATATATATAGAGAGAGAGGTGGAGTAGGTGTCATGTGTTATTGTGATGGTAGCAGTATATATATATATAGAGAGAGAGAGGTGGAGTAGGTGTCATGTGTTATTGTGATGGTAGCAGTATATATATATATATAGAGAGAGAGGTGGAGTAGGTGGCATGTGTTATTGTGATGGTAGCAGTATATATATATATAGAGAGAGAGAGGTGGAGTAGGTGTCATGTGTTATTGTGATGGTAGCAGTATATATATATAGAGAGAGAGAGGTGGAGTAGGTGTCATGTGTTATTGTGATGGTAGCAGTATATATATATATATATATATATATATATATAGAGAGAGAGGTGGAGTAGGTGTCATGTGTTATTGTGATGGTAGCAGTATATATATATATAGAGAGAGAGAGGTGGAGTAGGTGTCATGTGTTATTGTGATGGTAGCAGTATATATATATATATAGAGAGAGAGGTGGAGTAGGTGGCATGTGTTATTGTGATGGTAGCAGTATATATATATATAGAGAGAGAGAGGTGGAGTAGGTGTCATGTGTTATTGTGATGGTAGCAGTATATATATATAGAGAGAGAGAGGTGGAGTAGGTGTCATGTGTTATTGTGATGGTAGCAGTATATATATATATATATATATATATATATATATAGAGAGAGAGGTGGAGTAGGTGTCATGTGTTATTGTGATGGTAGCAGTATATATATATATATATATATATAGAGAGAGAGAGAGGTGGAGTAGGTGTCATGTGTTATTGTGATGGTAGCAGTATATATATATATATATATATAGAGAGAGAGGTGGAGTAGGTGTCATGTGTTATTGTGATGGTAGCAGTATATATATATATATATATATAGAGAGAGAGGTGGAGTAGGTGTCATGTGTTATTGTGATGGTAGCAGTATATATATATATATATATATATATAGAGAGAGAGAGAGAGAGGTGGAGTAGGTGTCATGTGTTATTGTGTAGCGGACTGTGCTTGAGCTGTAGACAGTTCCTGAGTTCAGCCTCTCCACAGTATATCTCAACCTCCCACAGGGGACAGTACTGCCAAGGGCACTGTGCTGCTGACACCTGCTAGAGTTAGAGTAGACACACACACACACACACACACATGCACGGAAGCACACACGTACACACTTGCACAAGCATTGCAAAAAAAGACACACACACACGCACACTGTGGGGCTAATGGGAAGCGTTGCTGACACATATCCCTGGGGACTAATGCAGCGTGAACCACAGACATGGTCTCAGCCGTATGCACCCGCACACATACACACACATACTGTACACACACATACACACACATACTGTACACACACATACACACACATGCACACACATACTGTACACACACATACTGTACACACACTTACACACACATGCGCACACAAACACGGAAGCAGGCACGGAATCACACACACACAATAAACAGGGGTAGACCCATGGGTGGACCAGCTTGTCTCTTGCTACTTTCCGTCTCTCCCCAGGTGAGCTGGCAGAGCACTGACTCTCTGGAAGAATCCCTTAGCTAGCACAGACATTTGTGTGTGTGTGTGTGTGTCTCTTTATGTGTATGTGTATGTGTGTGTGTGTGTGTGCATGTCTTTTTATATGTGTGTGTGTGTGTGTGTGTGTGTGTGTGTGTGTGTGTGTGTGTGTGTGTGTGTGTGTGTGTGTGTGTGTGTGTGTAAAGTGTGTGTGTGTAAAGTGTGTGTGTGTACAGTATGTGTGTGTGTGTGTACAGTATGTGTGTGTGTGTGTGTGTGTGTGTGTGTGTGTGTGTGTGTGTGTGTGTGTGTGTCTTTTTACATGTGTGTGTGTGTGTGTGTGTGTCTTTTTATATGTGTGTGTGTCTTTTTATATGTGTGTGGTGTGTGTGTGTGTGTGTGTGTGTGTGTGTGTGTGTGTCTGTGTGTGTGTGTGTGTGTGTGTGTGTGTGTGTGTCTGTCTATGTGTGGCTGTTGCTTGAGAAGGTTAAAGCTCAATGACATAGAAACCTGTCCTTTATTCTGCTATCTCTGTCTTTTTGGTTGTTACTATTATAGGCTGTTGTTGTTGTTATTGCTGTTGTTGTTATTGTTATTGTTGTTGCTGTTGTTATTGCTGTTGTTGTTATTGTTGTTATTGCTGTTGTTGTTATTGTTGTTATTGCTGTTGTTGTTATATTTATTCCTGTTGTTGTTATTGCTGTTGTTGTTTTGGCCATTGTGGTCTCTTTTTCCACTGGTTCTACAATATGCTGCCTCAATATCTCTATAGGTGGGAACTCTCTGTGGCTATTGGGAACACTGTAGATGACGGCCTTCACTGTTTTCATTAGCCTGGTCCCAGATCTGTTAGTACTATCATTTCACCTCATTGTTTGGCGTGGCAAGTAGTGGCAAGGCGTGGTATGATGACACAAACAGACTGGTATCCGGGCTAGGTTGTCATGGAGTGAAACATATTTCAGACAAGACAAAATGGTGGATTTTGATAGCTTGGTTATGATGAATTATTAACGATTGTGGCTTCACCTTGAGTGTTGCTGTTTGTAGTGTTGTCTAGAGGACAGATAGAGGGATGTGCAACGTGAGACAGAGAGATGGATATGAACATGGCTGGTTCGGCTATCACAGTCTTTATTCAGAATACACAATTACAGTAGACCATTGTGATTCTTATTGATTATATGAATTAAGTGGACTTAATTGTTCACACAAAATACATCACACCAGACACAATAACATAGACTGTTTGAATGATTGTGAGAGATTGGGATTGATTGGGAGTTATTGATGATTAGTTATTGTGATTGATTGTGAGTGATTGATGATGAATGATTGTGAGTGATTGATGATGAATGATTGTGATTGATTGTGAGTGATTGATGATGAATGATTGTGTGTGATTGGGAGTGATTGATGGTGAATGATTGTGATTGATTGTAAGTGATTGATGATTCATTATTGTGATTGATTGTGAGTGATTGATGATGAATGATTGTGTGTGATTGGGAGTGATTGATGGTGAATGATTGTGATTGATTGTAAGTGATTGATGATTCATTATTGTGATTGATTGTAAGTGATTGATGGTGAATGATTGTGATTGATTGTAAGTGATTGATGATTCATTATTGTGATTGATTGTGAGTGATTGATGATGAATGATTGTGTGTGATTGGGAGTGATTGATGATGAATGATTGTGATTGATTGTGAGTGATTGATGATGAATGATTGTGTGTGATTGGGAGTGATTGATGATGAATGATTGTGATTGATTGTAAGTGATTGATGGTGAATGATTGTGATTGATTGTAAGTGATTGATGATTCATTATTGTGATTGATTGTAAGTGATTGATGATTCATTATTGTGATTGATTGTAAGTGATTGATGATGAATGATTGTGAGTGATTGCCTTTTTCTTCTGACTTGTTGAGCTGGCTTCACACCCAAATGAAGCCGTGTCCTGGACATTGTAGGATCTCAGTTGAAATGTTTAGTCCACGACTAGAGCTAATCTGTGTCTAGAAAAACTGACGTGTTTGCGTTCAATTTTTGCTGCATGTGTTGTCTGCCGTACTGTAGGTAGATAGAGGGGGGATAGAGGGAAGACAGAGGGCTGGTGATAGATGATAGATACATAGGATACAGAGAGAGGGAAACAGTGAGACTGTAGGTAGATAGAGGGGGGATAGAGGGAAGACAGAGGGCTGGTGATAGATGATAGATACATAGGATACAGAGAGAGGGAAACAGTGAGACGAACAAGGCCAGAGAGGCTGAGGCCTAAAGTTATTTCTGGTGTATCTCTCCTCCAGTACAGAGCAGTAACACATTCTCCATTCGGTCTTCTAGCTGAAAATCTCTGTAAGGTATTGTGTCCTTGTCTGAGTGGAGAGAGAGAGAGTGGGAGAGAGAGAGAGGGAGAGAAGAACAGAGCGAGGGTACTACAGAAGAATGATAGCACATCCAATGTCCCCTCTCCTCCACCTCTCAGGCAATCCCCACAACTCACCGAAACGAGTTTACAAGTTTTCCTGAGAAGTCAGAAAGGCATCCACTACCCCAGAACACTATTAGAAGTCTAGCCGGTACAATATAATGTATAACGCTAAAATAGTGTGTGTGTGTGTGTGTGTGTGTGTGTATGTGTTTGGGTGAGAGAGAGAAAGAGGGAGGGAAATGAAAATCTGGTAGAGTATAATGTATAACGATAAAGGAGAGAGGAGAAATGTAATATTTGAACTGTACTGTCAGGGGAGGTTTTTCTACCAGCTTCCTGTATTAATTTGACTGTGTAAAAGACATTGGGTATTGTGGCAAGCCGTATCAGGCCAAGGCAGAGGAAAAATGCCATATGCCCCATAGAATAGTGTATGATGTGATGCCCTGGGTATTACATCAGTCGCCTGCCAGACATGCTTCCATCCCTCTCCTTGCCCCAACCTGGGCTCGAACCAGGGACCGTCTGAACACATTAACAACTGCCTCCCACAAAGCATCGTAACCTATCGCTCCACCAAAACTGCAAGGGAAACTACTTCAAGGTCTCTAAGTGAGTGATGTCACCGATTGAAACGCTACTAGCGCGCACCGCTAACTAGCTAGCCATTACACACTGGTTACATAGGCACAGATCTGGGATCAGCTTACCCTCCCCAATTCTAAAACCCCAAAACTGACCTTGAATCAGTGTCTAGGGCCAACTTAATCCAACTTGTGATACAACCATGCAGCTCCTTATTTTAAAAGAGAATGTGTTCTCACACCGCACACACCCACCCACCCACCCACCCACCCACACACACACACACACACACACACACACACACACACACACACACACACACACACACACACACACACACACACACACACACACAACCGAATACTAACCAACAAACCAATTGGATGGGGGGGTGGTAATATAGAGAACCAGAGCGCCAACCCCATTAAGCAGAGATCAGCCAGTCCAATGATTAAAGAGCTTGAGGGAATCTGCCCAATCAGCAAACAACAAGCAGGCCATGCAAATGAGTATGCAAATGCTTAGCGGAATGCCGCGAGACAATAGGTTGGAACCACATTGTATGCAAATTATGTTTTAACTTGATGGATGCCCAGTTTCTGCACTACGTGTTGAGGTCACAGGGTAGGGATATAGTGTGTGTGTGTGTGTGTTAGATCTGTTGCCTGTTCAGTTTCTGGTGTATAGGATTATACTAAACTGGGAGAAAGAGAGAGAGAGAGAGAGAGAGAGAGAGAGAGAGAGAGAGAGAGAGAGAGACAGAGAAAGATAAAGAGGGAGGGAGGGAGGGAGGGAGGATGTAGGGAGAGAGTGAGTGAGCAGAGAGAGAGATGAAGAGAAGGTCAGAGATGGAAGACTGAAAAAATGTCAGTGGGAAATTAGAGAAACTGAGAGAACAGTGACAGGAAAAGAGAGGACAAAGTGAGAGAGAGAGAGCAAGAGAGAGAGACAGAGAGAGGGAGAGAGAGAGAGAGAGCAAGAGACCAAGAGAGGGAGAGGGAGACAGAGAGAGAGAGCAAGAGAGAGAGAGCAAGAGAGGGAGAGGGAGACAGAGAGAGAGAGAGGAAGAGAGGGAGAGGGAGACAGAGAGAGAGAGCAAGAGAGGGAGAGGGAGACAGAGAGAGAGAGCAAGAGAGAGCGAGAGAGAGAGAGAGGGAAAGAGAGGGAAAGAGACAGCTACATGAGGGACAGAGGTAAATTCATTGTTTATTTGTATGTGAGAGACGTCCATAGAGGCCGTTAACTCTTGGCTCTCAGGCCTGGCTATGATACCAGTCTCTCATTGTAACAGATCAATTAAACCCTCTGCTAAGAGCTCCCCTAACATCCAGTAAGCCCCACAGATCCCCACAGTCACCTGCCAGCAAATGTCCCAACAGGGGACTCCATCCTGGGCCTGGCTTTCAACTTACATCCCCTGGGTCTCGATCAGGGTTTCCGTCAGGAATATGTAGCACCAGACAACGTGACCAAAAACATTTACATTTAATGTCCATTTGAAAAATGTACCTGTACCTCTATGCATTGGGTGTATAACCCATTAGGGCGTCCTCACACGGTGCTCAGAATGACACAAACCACATTTAGGATGATGGAGAACATTCAAGTCATATAATGAAGCAGCCAATAAAACCACATTTTCAAACATTTGCCAAAATGCAATTTACGGGTATAAAACATTCTAAATAGAGCACCTGGGAAAACATCATTCTGAACAACGTACTTGACAGCTGTTCCAGAAGTGACAGAGATAAAAATCAATTTTAGAAACTTTGAAAGAGGAGGGATCTAGAGATGCAACAACTAGGATGGGTTACTAATATGACTAGGACTGGGTTACTAATATAACTAGGATGGGTTACTAAAACGACTAGGATGGGTTACTAATATGACTAGGATGGGTTACTAATATGACTAGGACTGGGTTACTAATATGACTAGGATGGGTTACTAATATGACTAGGACTGGGTTACTAATATAACTAGGATGGGTTACTAATATGACTAGGATGGGTTACTAATATAACTAGGATGGGTTACTAATATGACTAGGATGGGTTACTAATATGACTAGGATGGGTTACTAATATGACTAGGATGGGTTACTAATATGACTAGGATGGGTTACTAATATGACTAGGATGGGTTACTAATATGACTAGGATGGGTTACTAATATAACTAGGATGGGTTACTAATATGACTAGGACTGGGTTACTAATATGACTAGGACTGGGTTACTAATATGACTAGGATGGGTTACTAATATAACTAGGATGGGTTACTAATATAACTAGGATGGGTTACTATTATAACTAGGATGGGTTACTAATATGACTAGGACTGGGTTACTAATATGACTAGGATGGGATACTAATATGACTAGGACTGGGTTACTAATATGACTAGGACTGGGTTACTAATATGACTAGGACTGGGTTACTAATATGACTAGGATGGGTTACTAATATGACTAGGACTGGGTTACTAATATGACTAGGATGGGTTACTAATATGACTAGGACTGGGTTACTAATATAACTAGGATGGGTTACTAGGACTGGGTTACTAATATAACTAATATGACTAGGATGGGTTACTAATATGACTAGGATGGGTTACTAATATGACTAGGACTGGGTTACTAATATAACTAGGATGGGTTACTATTATGACTAGGACTGGGTTACTAATATGACTAGGACTGGGTTACTAATATGACTAGGACTGGGTTACTAATATGACTAGGATGGGTTACTAATATAATATGACTAGGATGGGTTACTAATATGACTAGGACTGGGTTACTAATATAACTAGGATGGGTTACTAATATGACTAGGACTGGGTTACTAATATGACTAGGACTGGGTTACTAATATGACTAGGACTGGGTTACTAATATGACTAGGACTAGGATGGGTTACTAATATGACTAGGACTGGGTTACTAATATGACTACTGGGTTACTAATATGACTAGGACTGGGTTACTAATATGACTAGGATGGGTTACTAATATGACTAGGATGGGTTACTAATATGACTAGGACTGGGTTACTAATATGACTAGGACTGGGTTACTAATATGACTAGGATGGGTTACTAATATGACTAGGATGGGTTACTAATATGACTAGGATGGGTTACTAATATGACTAGGATGGGTTACTAATATGACTAGGACTGGGTTACTAATATGACTAGGATGGGTTACTAATATAACTAGGACTGGGTTACTAATATGACTAGGACTGGGTTACTAATATGACTAGGACTGGGTTACTAATATGACTAGGATGGGTTACTAATATGACTAGGACTGGGTTACTAATATGACTAGGAAGGGTTACTAATATGACTAGGACTGGGTTACTAATATGACTAGGACTGGGTTACTAATATGACTAGGATGGGTTACTAATATGACTAGGATGGGTTACTAATATGACTAGGATGGGTTACTAATATGACTAGGACTGGGTTACTAATATGACTAGGACTGGGTTACTAATATGACTAGGATGGGTTACTAATATGACTAGGACTGGGTTACTAATATGACTAGGACTGGGTTACTAATATGACTAGGATGGGTTACTAATATGACTAGGACTGGGTTACTAATATGACTAGGAATGGGTTACTAATATGACTAGGACTGGGTTACTAATATGACTAGGACTGGGTTACTAATATGACTAGGATGGGTTACTAATATGACTAGGATGGGTTACTAATATGACTAGGATGGGTTACTAATATGACTAGGACTGGGTTACTAATATGACTAGGACTGGGTTACTAATATGACTAGGATGGGTTACTAATATGACTAGGATGGGTTACTAATATAACTAGGATGGGTTACTAATATTACTAGGATGGGTTACTAATATGACTAGGATGGGTTACTAATATGACTAGGATGGGTTACTAATATAACTAGGATGGGTTACTAATATGACTAGGACTGGGTTACTAATATAACTAGGACTGGGTTACTAATATGACTAGGACTGGGTTACTAATATGACTAGGATGGGTTACTAATATAACTAGGATGGGTTACTAATATGACTAGGATGGGTTACTAATATGACTAGGACTGGGCCTTTGGCTTCTGGTGTCACGTTCGTCGTAAGGAGGAGACCAAGGCTCAGCGCGATACGAATACATACTCTTTAATAAACGAAGACACAGTAAACAACCGTGACGCTATACTAAACCGAGTGCTGACACAGGCAACTACACATAGACAATAACCCACAAACTATCCAAGGCATATGGCTACCTAAATATGGTCGCCAATCAGAGACAACGATAAACATCTGCCTCTGATTGAGAACCAATCTAGGCAACCATAGACATAAAAACACCTAGACTGGAAAACCCCCATAAACATAGAAAAACCCTAGACAGGAAAAACACATATATCCCCCTCGTCACACCCTGACCGAACCAAAATAATAAAGAAAACCAAGATAACTAAGGTCAGGGCGTGATATCTGGACAACGAAAGAAAGTCGATATGAAAACCAACAGGAGAGAAATGACATAGTCCACATAGGGAAGTAAATGGAACTACATTTACCAAAAGTATATGATTACTCCTTACAGAAATAAATAGAATCCTTCCAAATACTCATCAGAAACCAAGACTTAGCCACAGAGGAATCGAGGATCATTAGGTTCTTCACAAAATGTTCTGTGGGTTGTTTCAAATCACAAGCTAGTAGTCCTATGCCTATTTGGGAAGCCCTCCGTTTTGTCAGAACACGTGGGAATAGGCCTAACTGATTATTGAGTTGTGGCTGTCAGTGAAAAGCAGCTCAAACATGTCTGAAGATAATGTGTCTTGAGTACAATTTAAAATGTTTAGACGGGGAGGGGTGTGTGGCGAGGATATGGGAGAGTCAGTCTCCAGAATGAAGAAGGGGAGGGGTGTGTGGTGAGGATAAAGGAGAGTCAGTCTCCAGAATGGAGAAGGGGAGGGGTGTGTGGTGAGGATAAAGGAGAGTCAGTCTCCAGAATGGAGAAGGGGAGGGGTGTGTGGTGAGGATATGGGAGAGTCAGTCTCCAGAATGAAGAAGGGGAGGGGTGTGTGGTGAGGATATGGGAGAGTCAGTCTCCAGAATGAAGAAGGGGAGAAGTGTGTGGTGAGGATATGGGAGAGTCAGTCTCCAGAATGAAGAAGGGGAGGGGTGTGTGGTGAGGATAAAGGAGAGTCAGTCTCCAGAATGAAGAAGGGGAGGGGTGTGTGGTGAGGATAAAGGAGAGACAGTCTCCAGAATGGAGAAGGGGAGGGGTGTGTGGTGAGGATAAAGGAGAGTCAGTCTCCAGAATGGAGAAGGGGAGGGGTGTGTGGTGAGGATAAAGGAGAGTCAGTCTCCAGAATGGAGAAGGGGAGGGGTGTGTGGTGAGGATAAAGGAGAGTCAGTCTCCAGAATGAAGAAAGGGAGGGGTGTGTGGTGAGGATAAAGGAGAGTCAGTCTCCAGAATGAAGAAGGGGAGGGGTGTGTGGTGAGGATAAAGGAGAGTCAGTCTCCAGAATGAAGAAGTGGAGGGGTGTGTGGTGAGGATAAAGGAGAGTCAGTCTCCAGAATGGAGAAGGGGAGGGGTGTGTGGTGAGGATAAAGGAGAGTCAGTCTCCAGAATGGAGAAGGGGAGGGGTGTGTGGTGAGGATAAAGGAGAGTCAGTCTCCAGAATGAAGAAGGGGAGGGGTGTGTGGTGAGGATAAAGGAGAGTCAGTCTCCAGAATGAAGAAGGGGAGGGGTGTGTGGTGAGTATAAAGGAGAGTCAGTCTCCAGAATGAAGAAGGGGAGGGGTGTGTGGTGAGGATAAAGGAGAGTCAGTCTCCAGAATGGAGAAGGGGAGGGGTGTGTGGTGAGGATAAAGGAGAGTCAGTCTCCAGAATGAAGAAGGGGAGGGGTGTGTGGTGAGGATAAAGGAGAGTCAGTCTCCAGAATGAAGAAGGGGAGGGGTGTGTGGTGAGGATAAAGGAGAGTCAGTCTGCAGAATGAAGAAGGGGAGGGGTGTGTGGTGAGGATAAAGGAGAGTCAGTCTCCAGAATGGAGAAGGGGAGGGGTGTGTGGTGAGGATAAATGAAGGATTTTATAAATGAATTGCCTCCTCATTTCCATAGTCAGATTTTGCCTACAGGCTATTTTGAAGCAAGGTAAGACATACTTCAAAATATGAAATCAAACATTTAGGTTTCAAACAAACATACAAACAAGTTTGTTTTCTAAATGCATACTGCGTCCAGCTCACATTGTAAAGTGGTGGGCAACTCGCTGATAGCCTGTTGCACTTGGGAAGTGAATGGAGTGGCGTTTCAATTACCAGTTGAGAAATAAAAATAGTAGCTCTTTTTAATCAAGCAGCAAAACTGTTTTTAACATGCAATTGCAATTAGAATTGTTGCGCAACGAATGGGCTGATAAAAGCCCATTTTACTGCAGCAGCAACCAGCTGAGGAGCTGCAGGAGAAATCCTGGGTGCTGTGTTATAGTTGTGTTGGATAAATAAGATACACGATGACTAACGAAAATACACAGGGCAATTTAATTACACAAAATTATGCTAATTAACCTATAGACTGATAAGCATGATGACCAAATGCATTTCCATCGACTGGTATTTCCTTCAATGAATAGGAAGCATTGTTTTGCAATGGGATTTTTTTTTTCTCCCAGTCGTTTTGGCCGGCAACAGTTTTACTTATTGTCTTTTCATTTTTGGCGCTAACGGAAACCCTGGTCTGGATGGAGGTGCCACTGGAGGTCCAGTGGAGGATTGCAGTATGGATTGAGGACCTGTGTACTTACAAAGCAGGGACGAGTCAAGGGCGTAAATTATATTCCACATCCCAAGAGAGGGTCACGATCTGGGCATGTATCCCACCTCTTATGTATCGACCATATGGCTATATTGGGGTTGTTGTTGTTTTCAGCATGAAGGAAGCTCTTTAAGGTGTGATTGTTGTTCTGCCAACCCCACACACCTCCAGTAGAACCCAGGACCAGGAGGGGACTGTTCCACCTCCCCACCCCGCTGTTAGGACCCCTGCCTGGGCATGAGGCCTTGGTCACCCCTCCCCCATCAATCCTTCTTTGATTATTTTCATTCCACTCAGTCCTGTCCCAAATGGCACCCTACTCCCTTTGCAGTGCACTTCTTTTGACCAGAGCCTGAATAGGGTGCCATTTGGGACGAAGCCCTATTGACCGAATACTATGTTCTCACAGGCTTGTCCAGATCTTAACATTTGCTGCAGTGGCAGAAGCCATATTAGCTTGTGCAGACACACACACACACACACACACACACACACACACACACACACACACACACACACACACACACACACACACACACACACACACACACACACACACACACACACACACACACACACACTTAGGCACATACACACACACACCCCATTTGAGGCAACATTAGCCATGTAATACCCTTCAGGGGAGTGTTTGATCAACGTGTGTGTGTGTGTGTGTGTGTGTGTGTGTGTGTGTGTGTGTGTGTGTGTGTGTGTGTGTGTGTGTGTGTGTATGCTAAACTCCCAGCCTCAAAGAAAGGATTAATATCTAATACGCCTTAACTTGGCTTTCCTCCAAACTCACTCAGTAAAAATAGAGGTATGTGTGTGTGTTCTAGTGTGTATGTGTGTGTGTGTGTGTGTGTGTGTTCTAGTGTGTATGTGTGTGTGTGTGTGTGTGTGTTCTAGTGTGTGTGCATTATAGTGTGTATTTGTGTGTCTATTCTAGTGTGTCAGTATTCTAGTGTGTGTTCCAGTGTGTATGTGTGTGTGTTCTAGTGTGTATGTGTGTGTGTTCTAGTGTGCATGTGTGTGTATGTGTTCTAGTGTGTGTATATTCTAGTGTGTATGTGTATGTGTATTCTAGTGTGTGTGTGTATTCTAGTGTGTATGTGTGTGCATTCGAGTGTGTGTGTGTGCTCTAGTGTGTATGTATGTGTATTCTAGTGTGTGTGTGTGTTCCAGTCTGTATTTGTGTGGGTTTTAGTGTGTATGTGTGTGTGTGTGTGTGTTCTAGTGTATGTGTGTTGCGTGTTGGGTGTGTGTGCTCTAGTGTGTGTGTGTGTTCTAGTGTGTGTGTGTGTGTGTGTGTGTGTGTTCTAGTGTGTGTGCATTATAGTGTGTATTTGTGTGTCTATTCTAGTGTGTCAGTATTCTAGTGTGTGTTCCAGTGTGTATGTGTGTGTGAGTGTGTTACTAAGTGTGTGTGTGTATGAGTGTTTGTGCATGTATATGTGGAGACTGTGTTGATCCACCCACGCACAGATGCACAGTTTATTACGATGTCCTGCCCTCTGTGCTGAAAATCACAGACAGACGGAGAGAGATGGGGAGATGGAGAGACAGAGATGGAAAGAGAAAGAGAAAGAGAGGGGGGGGGGACAGATTAAGGAGAGGTGTGGAAGGCTGGGTTATATACTGTACATATCCTTAGTTAAAATATCTAGTTAAAGTAGCTATGTTGCATCTCTTTATTTCCCATCTCTCTGTCTTTACTTTACTACAGAGTATGTGCCATTATTCTTACATGTTTTGCCCATTGTCTACCCTCTCTCTCCATCTCTATTCTCACCTCTTTTTTTCTTTGTCTCCCCCCTCTATCTCTTCGGTCTCTCTCTCTCTCTCTCTCTCTCTCTCTCTCTCTCTCTCTCTCTCTCTCTCTCTCTCTCTCTCTCTCACATTCTCTTTCTGTCTCTCTCTCACTCACATTCTCTTTTTGTCTGTCTCTCTCTCTCTCTCTCTCTATCTCTATCTCACATTCTCTTTCTGACTCTCTCTCTCACATTCCTTTCTGACTCTCTCTCTCTCTCTCTCTCTCACACATTCTCTTTCTGTCTCTCCCCCTCTCTCTTGCTCTCTCTCTCTCTCTCTCTCTCTCTCTCTCTCTCTCTCTCTCTCTCTCTCTCTCACACACATTCTCTTTCTGTCTCTCCAACACCATTTTTTGTCTCTGTATAATGACTCTGACAGAGTATTGACCTGGTTGGTCTGCTGATAACTGCTGTGCTATGCATTATCCACTGACCTCTATCACTCTCTCTCTCTCTCTCTCTCTCTCTCTCTCTCTCGCTCTCTCTTTCTCCATCTCTCTCCATCTCTCTCTCCCTCTCTCCCTCTCTCTATCTCTGTCTCTCTCTGTCTCTCTGTCTCTGTCTCTCTCTTAAATCAGTTCAATTCAAATTAGCTTTATTGACATTGGAAACATATGTTTATATTTCCAAAGAAAGTGAGTTGAATAATTAGTTAAGATACAAGTTTCAAGTTTCAAAAGAGAAAGACATTTTAAACACACACACACACACACACACACACACACACACACACACACACACACACACACACACACACACACACACACACACACACACACACACACACACACACACACACACACACACACACACACACATAGGACCAGTGTTGGGATTAATTACTTGAAATAGTACTATGTGACCGGTATTTGCATACTACTTTACAATATTACTTTGTGTGGAAAGTAACATGTTACTTTGCAATATTCATTTGTGTGGAAAGTAATACATTACTTTACAATATTAGTTTGTGTGGAAAGTGACATGTTATCTTAGTAGTTATATTACTTTGTGTTAATTTAATGAAAAAAATCTGAAAATCTCACTGTTTGTTTGACTTTCGGAGGGAGCAAGACGAGCCATGCACGTTCTACCGTAGATGACTTCCTAACTCAGGTTGATCAGTAGTTTCAGCTTTCATCTGTGGCGCTGCTTCCCTAGTCTACAAGTGTTGTGCACATGGGCTGCTTCATGGGTCATATATACTGCAAGACAAACATCTGTACATATTTCCCATCTTTTCATTCAAAATCCTTCTCTGGGGAAGCCAGTTCTGGTTATAGACCGCATGTAAGCTACACGGACCCATAGAGATGTATAGAGGGCACACTTGCCAATAGACAGGAAAGCACTCTGTGGGCTTTACTATCACAGAAGCGATCAATAGCAAAGTTCAGAGGTGCACCCTCTATACATTTCTGTGGACAGCAGCTGTAATGACATTTCTCCAAACAGCCTTTCACCACTCACTCGAGAACTAAATAAGGAAACAAGTGGAGCTTGAATCATGGAAACACGCACCAGGTAGACATATGATTCTGAAATGAACCCACACTGTGTTTGACAAAGTAGCTGTAATAATATTATCCAATTAGAAAAAGTAATGTGTTACTTTACACTGTTACTCATAAAAGTAATCTGATTACGTAACGCATTACCACCAACACTGGGCAGGACAAACATGCACAATGGGGTAGACCCACACACAGAACACACACACACACAGAATCTACATACTTCACACAATGCAAATCAATACCTGATCTATGCAATAGATTACCGATGCATTGTCAGGTCCGATTAAGGGGTGGACATGAAAGTCTTTTGATCTGGCGGAGCACAGGATGGAGGGCACGTGCTAAAGGGGTGGGAAAAGGAGAGAACAGAGAGGGAGGACAGGATGGAGGGCAGGATGGAGGGCACGTGCTAAAGGGGTGGGAAAAGGAGAGAACAGAGAGGGAGGACAGGATGGAGGGCAGGATGGAGGGCACGTGCTAAAGGGGTGGGAAAAGGAGAGAACAGAGAGGGAGGACAGGATGGAGGGCACGTGCTAAAGGGGTGGGAAAAGGAGAGAACAGAGAGGGAGGACAGAATGGAGGGCACGTGCTAAAGGGGTGGGAAAAGGAGAGAACAGAGAGGGAGGACAGGATGGAGGGCAGGATGGAGGGCACGTGCTAAAGGGGTGGGAAAAGGAGAGAACAGAGAGGGAGGGCAGGATGGAGGGCACGTGCTAAAGGGGTGGGAAAAGGAGAGGACAGAGAGGGAGGACAGGATGGAGGTCAGGATGGAGGTCAGGATGGAGGGCACGTGCTAAAGGGGTGGGAAAAGGAGAGAACAGAGAGGGGGACAGGAAAGGAGAGAACAGAGAGGGAGGACAGGATGGAGGGCAGGATGGAGGGCACGTGCTAAAGGGGTGGGAAAAGGAGAGAACAGAGAGGGAGGACAGGATGGAGGGCACATGCTAAAGGGGTGGGAAAAGGAGAGAACAGAGAGGGAGGACAGGATGGAGGGCAGGATGGAGGGCACGTGCTAAAGGGGTGGGAAAAGGAGAGAACAGAGAGGGAGGACAGGATGGAGGGCACGTGCTAAAGGGGTGGGAAAAGGAGAGAACAGAGAGGGAGGACAGAATGGAGGGCACATGCTAAAGGGGTGGGAAAAGGAGAGAACAGAGAGGGAGGACAGGATGGAGGGCACGTGCTAAAGGGGTGGGAAAAGGAGAGAACAAGAGAGGGAGGACAGGATGGAGGGCACGTGCTAAAGGGGTGGGAAAAGGAGAGAAGAGGAGATAGAGGACAGGATGGAGGGCACGTGCTAAAGGGGTGGGAAAAGGAGAGAACAGAGAGGGAGGATAGGATGGAGGGCACATGCTAAAGGGGTAGGAAAAGGAGAGAACAGAGAGGGAGGACAGGATGGAGGGCACGTGCTAAAGGGGTGGGAAAAGGAGAGAACAGAGAGGGAGGACAGGATGGAGGGCACGTGCTAAAGGGGTAGGAAAATATATTATTGGGAGCACCCTCTCTCTCCCTGCCTGATGACTCCTAATATATAGTCAGTCAGTCAGCAGACAGTCAGACAGACACCTAAGGCTAACTGTCTGTCTGTTCCTCCCTTGCCTTTCATATTCCCCCTTTCCTTCCCATGGGATGGGCCTCAGGCCTGTTTCACTGCCTCATCATCAATCAATGTCAACAACTGTCCACTAATTATGACATCACGATAATTGCCCAGTGACATTGTATCTGATGTCATTATCTAGGGTTAGTATAGGGTCATATT
>NW_027260863.1:177500-207500 GCF_045791955.1 Oncorhynchus clarkii lewisi
TGAGCTAACTGTCTAGAGCCATATTTGCTTGCGATGCACATCATTTTATTATGAGAGCGTGCCAGTGGACTTCTGCTAAGTACGCTTTAGTGAGAAAGTGTTGGGATCAAGTGCGATTATAGTATATGTCATTTTGCAAGCCAGCATAATGTGACTTGACAGGAGTTTCAGACAACTGTGTTAGGGTAAAATGAGGCTGTCGAATTATGATCTAAAAAAATAAATAAAAGTAATGTATTGTCATAAATAATGACATTTTCATGATTAAATATTCACCTAGGCACTCACTTGGTGAAGGCTTCAGAACTGAACACCATCGAATGCAACACCTATGCCTCTGTCAATAGCAAACACAGTCATGGGTAGTACTGGTACCGCTAACATTCACTTGAAAGGCACCATGGGAAAAATATGCAAATAAGGCTTTACACTCTACAGTGATAAAACAACACCCCAAAATGAGTTACTGTAACAGCGCAGGTGTTCATTCCCTAACACTGAACAAGTGTAACAGCATCAGCTCTAATAAAGTGCTCATTTAAAGGGTAACTTTCAGCCTTTGAATAAAAAACATTTTTCCAGGTGAGAAGTTGCGAGTGGGTAAACGTACACTGAAAAAAAGCATAAACGCAACATGTAAAGTGCTGGTCCCTTGTTTCGTGAGCTGAAATAAAATATCCCAGAAATGTTCCATACGCACTAAAAGCTTAAGTCTCTCAAATGTTGTGCACACATTTGTTTACATCCTTGTTAGTGAGGATGTTCTCCTTTGCCAAGATAATTCATCCACAGGTGTGGCATATCAAGAAGCTGATTAAACAGCATGATCATTACACAGGTGCAACTTGTGCTGGGGACAATAAAAGGCCACTCTAAAATGTGCACAATGCCACGGATGAGGGAGCGTGAAATCGGCAAGCTGACTGTAAGAATGTCAACCAGAGCTGCTGCCAAGAGAATTGAATGTTAATTTCTCTACCATAAGCTGCATCCAATGTCAATTTAGAGATTTTGGCAGAGACCATGTGTAACCATACCAGCCCAGGACCTCCAGCTGATGAAACTTGGAGTTTGCACAACCAAAGAATTTCTGCACAAACTGTCAGAAACCATCTCAGGGAAGCTGATCTGAGTGCTTTTCATCCTCACCAGGGTCTTGACGTGACTGCAGTTTGGGGTCGTAACCGACTTCAGTGGGCAAATTATCACCTTCGATGGCCACTGGCACGCTGGAGAAGTGTGCTCTTCACAGATGAATCCCGGTTTCAACTGTACCAGGCAGATGGCAGACAGCATGTATGGCATTGTGTGGGCGAGCGGTTTGCTGATGTCAATGTCGTGAACAGAGGGGGGGGGGGGGCAGGCATAAGCTACGGACAAGGAGCACAATTGCATTTTATTCATGGCAATTTGACTGCACAGAGATACCGTGACGAGATCCTGAGGCCCATTGTCGTGCCATTCATCTGTCGCCATCATGTTTCAGCATGATAATGCACGGCCCCATGTCGCAAGAATCTGTACACAATTTCTGGAAGCTGAAAATGTCCCAGTTCTTCCGTGGCCTGCCCACTCACCAGACATGTCCCCATTCAGCATGTTTGTTAGGAGAACATCAATCAATCAATGTGCAGAAACGTGGATATTAACACAAACTATTCTAAAAAAGCAACCTGCAACAAAGCATGCTGGGAAATATGATAACGAGTCCTCTCCCATGTCTTTTTCACTCTGAGAGAGTTAACGGAAATGAACTGAACACAGTCGAGTGACAACAACACCATGTGGTGTTGATTCCACTGTGATTCAAATAACACTTCATTTATTCACTGCAGGTGGCGTCATTTCTAATCCCACTGGTGTTAATCCACTGGTGTTAACCCACTGGTGTTAATCCACTGGTGTTAATCCACTGGTGTTAACCCACTGGTGTTAATCCACTGGTGTTAATCCACTGGTGTTAACCCACTGGTGTTAATCCACTGGTGTTAATCCACTGGTGTTAACCCACTGGTGTTAATCCACTGGTGTTAATCCACTGGTGTTAACCCACTGGTGTTAATCCACTGGTGTTAACCCACTGGTGTTAATCCACTGGTGTTAATCCACTGGTGTTAACCCACTGGTGTTAATCCACTGGTGTTAATCCACTGGTGTTAATCCACTGGTGTTAATCCACTGGTGTTAACCCACTGGTGTTAATCCACTGGTGTTAACCCACTGGTGTTAACCCACTGGTGTTAATCCACTGGTGTTAACCCACTGGTGTTAATCCACTGGTGTTAATCCACTGGTGTTAATCCACTGGTGTTAACCCACTGGTGTTAATCCACTGGTGTTAATCCACTGGTGTTAATCCACTGGTGTTAATCCACTGGTGTTAACCCACTGGTGTTAATCCACTGGTGTTAACCCACTGGTGTTAATCCACTGGTGTTAATCCACTGGTGTTAATCCACTGGTGTTAACCCACTGGTGTTAATCCACTGGTGTTAACCCACTGGTGTTAATCCACTGGTGTTAACCCACTGGTGTTAATCCACTGGTGTTAATCCACTGGTGTTAACCCACTAGAATCAACACTCAGATATAACACTCACAACACTAGTTAACAGTTTTGACATAAATATACTTCAACATCTATGGCAAGACTGGAAATGGCTGTCTAGCAATGATCAACAACTAACTTGTAAGAATTTTAAAATAATATTATGCAAAAATTGTACAATCCAGGTATGTAAATCTTAGAGACTTACCCAGAAAGGCTCACAGCTGTAATTGCTGCCAAATATGATTGTAACATGTATTGACTCAGGGGTGTGAATACCTATGTACATTAGATATTTATGTATTTCAATTTTCAATAAATTTGCTAAGAAATCTAAAAACCTGTTTTCACCTTTGTCATTATGGGATGTTGTTTTTAGATGGGTGAGACAAATATATATGTAATCCATTTGGTCTGTAACACAACACATTGTGGAACAAGTCAAGGGGTAGGAATGCTTTCTGAAGGCACTGTACATGCAGATGTGGCCTATGCATGCATGGCTGGGCAATGTGAACGCTACATCCAATCAACAGAATGATGGCATAAATGTAAATGTCATTTAATACAGGATGGAAATTAGAGTAGCTGCTATGCCAGCAGGCCAGGCCAGGGTATGCACAGTCCGTTTAGCATGTCTAGCCAATTTATAGCTTAAACATAGAGTAAAGCTTCTCCTCCCTCGCTCTCGCTCTCTCTCCCCAGGGTCCTCTCCCTCTCTCTACATCTCTCTCTCCCTTTAAGCCTTGAAGAGCAATTGCCCCTGAAACCAACGTTCTATTTAGAAACAGCCTCTGGCATCGATATGAGTTAGAAACATTTATTCTAGTGGCAACATGTGGAAATAGGATACATTTGGTCATAAAGTCAGTCTCGTTCATAGCTGAGCCTTGTGAGACTTGAGATCGTGACTGAATCACAACGTAAATGAAGGTTGGGTTTGTTTCAATCCTGCCCACATGCCTACAGCTGGCAGCAAACAAGTCATCATCAATTCAGAGTGAAGCTGCATGCAACCTGATAGTAATTCCTGTGGTTAATTTGTGTTGACTTTGGATATCCCTGTGGGGCTAGTTAGGGACCATCTGTAAATTAATGTTAAAATTGTGTTAAAATTCCAATAGCTCCAAATTTCAGTGACTTTAAAACGTCAAAACAACTATACATTGTAGAAATAAATATACAAAGCATTTAATGAGAAAACTAAGAGGTGTGCAGCATGAGCATGTTGTTTCATTTACTTTGTATAATTTATTGATGGTCCCTAACTAACCCAGGAGCTAGGCTATCCAAAGTGAAACCACATTTTCCACGGTAGCACACCAGCTGGCTGAAGCTAATTGGCAAAATAATTTGGCTAACTCTTCTCACACAAGACCCCCACATCAAACCATACAACGAAACCAACTCACATTTGAATTCAGTCATGGCCACTACCATTTCTTAATGAACCAAATCTAAAATGAGGCCAAATCAGGAAGGGCAGTCGTCCTTTAAACTGGCTGTTTGACTAGCTGAATATAAAGTTCAAATATCATGTTCTCTCTCTTTCTCTCTCCATAGCTACTTGTCCGAAGCCCCTGCATTGATCAGTGAAGACTTAGTGGATTACCGGACCAGTGTTTCTATGGTGATGGACTGACGGTCATACCCAGTCTACTCTGGACTAAGAGTGCACCTTGGAGGAAAGGACCACCGAGGACCACCGAGGACCACAACTGGCTCCAGCACCCAGACTTTTAGACCAAGCCACCCACCTACCCAGGCACCAGTGACTGAAACAGAGGGACTAACAACAGACAACCTGAGGAGAAGCCTCTCTCTTCCTATCTTAATCTCTATCGTCACCTGGATCTCTAGATTCTTCTAGTAGACTGTGTCAGAGAAGTCAGAGAAGCATCAGGAGAAGAGAAGAAGAGGTGAGTGAGCCCGTAGCATTGGGGGGGGGGGGGGGGGGGTATAATGGTATAATTCACCTGATTTGGATGTAAAAACCCTCAAATTAAAGCTGAAAGTCTGCACTTTCAGCTCGTCTTGATAGTTTCCTTTCCAAATCCATTGTGTTGGCGTACCGAGCCAGAATGACAAGAACTTGGTCAATGTCCAAATATATATGGACCTGACTGTACATATTACAAATGATCCCATCCAGCAGATCCCATCCAGAGCGAGCCACAGCGAGTGCATCCATCTTAACTTCTTGGCGCACCCATCCCGTTAGCGGGATCATTTTGGTCAACATCCGCTGAATTGCAGAGCGCCAAATTCAAATTAAATTACAAAAATGATTTAATTTTCATGAAACCACAAGTGCAATATACCAAAACACAGCATAGCTTGTTGTTAAGATAGCCGGGTGAGACAACCACATATCACAGTCGTATCCCAACCACATATCACAGTCGTATCCCAACCACGTATCACAAACATAATATAATAGAAAACACAATACAAAATGCATAAACATTCCGTGTTCTGTGCCCAACTGGACCGGTTCAAGCCCAACTGGCCACTGCAACAGGTGGTGTCAACAAGGGGAAATTGCCAAGTTCTTTCTGGGAAAACAGAGAGTGAAAGAGAGAAAGAAAGAGTGCGAAAGACACAGTCTGACTGGTAGAAAGTATCTCAGCTCGTCTCATGCAGTCCAATCAGAATGGTGTCCTTGAACAACTAGTTCAGGGAGACAAACTTAAAGTTTGACACGTTTAACTTTGGAGCAAATACTTTCTTCAGAGCTGCTGTGTCTGAACATGGAGTCCTCTGTCTCTACACAGTCTGTCTATGGCAGTGTTCTAAATGGAGTCCTCTGTCTCTACACAGTCTGTCTATGACAGTGTTCTAAATGGAGTCCTCTGTCTCTACACAGTCTGTCTATGGCAGTGTTCTAAATGGAGTCCTCTGTCTCTACACAGTCTGTCTATGGCAGTGTTCTAAATGGCATCCTATCCCCTATATATATCCTATGGGCCCTGGTCAAAAGCAGTGCACTATGTAGGTAAAAGGGTGTAATTTAGGACATGTAAAAGTATGCCAGTCTTCTCGTTGTTGACAGACAGGCAGACAGACCCTTAAGGAATGATCTCAACTAGAGACAGAATAACAGGAAAACACAGAGGAAGAGAAGATGAAACCACAGACCAGGTTCAGATCTCTACGGACATGGGGAGTGTGTGTGTGAGTGTGTGTGTGTGTGTGTGTGTGTGTGTGAGAGAGGAAGAGAGGGAGAGTGTTCATGCTGTATGAGTTTTGTGTGTATGGGGTAGCATGGTGAAATGTGTGTGTGTGTGTGTGGGAGAGGAAGAGAGGGAGAGTGTTCATGCTGTATGAGTTTTGTGTGTATGGGGTAACATGGTGAAATGTGTGTGTGTGTGTGTTTCATATTCAGGTTGTTGCTCTGCATCTCTCGGACGGTGGCTGACATAAGAATGTGATAAGGGCACTCCAATCTCTGTCCACCTCTCTCACACAGCTAGTGACCATGCTAGAGTAATGTAGTGGTGCTCTCTCACACAGCTGGTGACCATGCTAGAGTAATGTAGTGATGCTCTCTCACACAGCTAGTGACCATGCTAGAGTAATGTAGTGGTGCTCTCTCACACAGCTAGTGACCATGCTAGAGTAATGTAGTGGTGCTCTCTCACACAGCTGGTGACCATGCTAGAGTAATGTAGTGATGCTCTCTCACACAGCTGGTGACCATGCTAGAGTAATGTAGTGATGCTCTCTCACACAGCTGGTGACCATGCTAGAGTAATGTAGTGATGCTCTCTCACACAGCTGGTGACCATGATAGAGTAATGTAGTGATGCTCTCTCACACAGCTGGTGACCATGATAGAGTAATGTAGTGATGCTCTCTCACACAGCTGGTGACCATGCTAGAGTAATGTAGTGATGCTCTCTCACACAGCTGGTGACCATGCTAGAGTAATGTAGTGATGCTCACTCACACAGCTGGTGACCATGATAGAGTAATGTAGTGATGCTCTCTCACACAGCTGGTGACCATGCTAGAGTAATGTAGTGATGCTCTCTCACACAGCTGGTGACCATGCTAGAGTAATGCAGTGATGCTCTCTCACACAGCTGGTGACCACAGCTGGTGACCATGCTAGAGTAATGTAGTGATGCTCTCTCACACAGCTAGTGACCATGCTAGAGTAATGTAGTGATGCTCTCCTCACACAGCTAGTGGCCATGCTAGAGTAATGTAGTGATGCTCTCCTCACACAGTTAGTGACCATGCTAGAGTAATGTAGTGATGCTCTCCTCACACAGCTAGTGGCCATGCTAGAGTAATGTAGTGATGCTCTCTCACACAGCTAGTGGCCATGCTAGAGTAATGTAGTGATGCTCTCCTCACACAGCTAGTGGCCATGCTAGAGTAATGTAGTGATGTGAAGAGGTAGATACTAACTACACGATGGTGAGATACTACTGTGAGATTTGTGTTTGTGTAAGAAAGGGAGAGAGAGAGAGAGAGTTTCTGTTTGTATGTGTATTACAATGTGTTTGTTTATGTGAGAGATAATGTGTGTGTGATGGTGTGTTTGTGCATTCCACTGGGCAGTCCCCCAACAGACCCCAGGTATCAGTAATCCCTTCTTTCATCTCTCCCTCCCTTCTCCCCAGGTGTTTGCCAGGTACTACTGTGCCTCTCCAAATGCTGTGAGAAACACTGCCAAGCTACCTACCGGGTGGGCAGGCCTCTCTCTCTCTCTCGCACTCTCTCTCTCTCTTTCTCTCTCTCTCGCACGCTCTCTCTCTGTCTCTGTCTCTTTCTCTCTCACTCTGTCTCTGTCTCTGTCTTTCTCTCTTTCTCTGTCTTTCTCTCTGTCTCTCTATCTCTCTCTCTCTCTCTCTCTCTCTCTCTCTCTCTCTCTCTCTCTCTCTCTCTCTCTCTCTCTCTCCCCCCATAGGGTTCTTCACTCCCCCTTTGACTCCTGCTATTCCATTCTTAGTATGAAGACCAGATTGAAACAGGAGGTTTTCAGCAACCTCAAGCTAGGTAATTCTCACTTCCCTTCCCATGGAGGTCCAGGCAGGGGGCTTTCCTGGATTGGCAAGCCGACATTGGGTACCCCGACCTGGGCAGCCCTCAGTTCCTCTCCCCCCTGCGCTGAGCTACTGTGGGAAGATGAGTGACGATCCTGGCTCAGTAAGCATTAGCCATGAATGAGCCATGCTAATCTCATTAGCGAGGTGATGATTGAATCCTGTAGGAATACCACCGCCAGCGAGGCAGATGAGCCTTCCTCATCTTTTATTGAGGGTTTATTTCAGTCGCAAGGGAGATGGAGGGATAAGAGAGGAAAATAAGAAAGATCTAATGAGTTGGAAGAAAGTAGAATAGTGGAAAGGACAGAGAGAAGAGGAGAGGTAGACGGAGAGGACAGAGAGGAGAGGTAGACAGAGAGGACAAGAGAGACAGGAAGCAGAATAGTGGAAAGGAGAGAAAGAAGAGAAGAGGTAGACAGAGAGGACAAGAGAGACAGGAAGTAGAATAGTGGAAAGGACAGAGAGAAAGACTGAAATAAAGTGGCAGAGGGACAGAAAGATAGAGAGAAATATAAAGTCAGAGAGAGAAAGAGGGAGGGAAATATAGAGGCAGAGAGACAGAAAGAGGGAAGGAAATATAGAGGCAGAGACAGAAAGAGGGATGGAAATATAGAGGCAGAGAGAGAAAGAGGGAGGGAAATATAGAGGCAGAGAGACAGAAAGAGGGAGGGAAATATAGAGACAGAGAGAGAAAGATGGAGGGAAATATAGAGGCAGAGACAGAAAGAGGGAGGGAAATATAGAGGCAGAGACAGAAAGAGGGAGGGGAAAATAGAGGCAGAGAGAGAAAGAGGGAGGGAAATATAGAGGCAGAGAGAGAATGGGGGAGGGAAATATAGAGGCAGAGAAAGATTGAGGGAAATATAGAGACAGAGAGAGAGTGAGTGAAATATAGAGACAGAGACAGAGAAACAGGGAGGGAAATATAGAGACAGAGACAGAGAAAGAGGGAGGGAAATAGAGGCAGAGAGAGAGTGAGTGAAATATAGAGGCAGAGAGAGAAAGAGGGAGGGAAATAGAGGCAGAGAGAGAGAGTAAAATATAGAGGCAGAGAGAGAGAAAGACTTGAGGGATTTCCCTCTCTCCATCGTCTCTCCTCCCTCTCTCCATCGTCTCTCCTCCCTCTCTCCATCATCTCTCCTCCCTCTCTCCATCGTCTCTCCTCCCTCTCTCCATCGTCTCTCCATCGTCTCTCCTCCCTCTCTCCATCGTCTCTCCTCCCTCTCTCCAACGTCTCTCCTCCCTCTCTCCATCGTCTCTCCTCCCTCTCTCCATCGTCTCTCCTCCCTCTCTCCATCGTCTCTCCTCCCTCTCTCCATCGTCTCTCCTCCCTCTCTCCATCGTCTCTCCTCCCTCTCTCCATCATCTCTCCTCCCTCTCTCCATCGTCTCTCCTCCCTCTCTCCATCGTCTCTCCTCCCTCTCTCCATCGTCTCTCCTCCCTCTCTCCATCGTCTCTCCATCGTCTCTCCTCCCTCTCTCCATCGTCTCTCCTCCCTCTCTCCATCGTCTCTCCTCCTTCTCTCCATCGTCTCTCCTCCCTCTCTCCATCGTCTCTCCTCCCTCTCTATTCCACCCCTGTATCTGAAGCCCTAAAGGAACTAGCTGTAATGCTGTGTTTCATTACTGGCTTCCAAATCAGAGTTTGGGAAACAGTGAGCAAACAAACTAACAAACTCTCTATGTTCTCTCTCTCTCTGTGTGTCTGTGTGTGTCTAAACTAAATTGCTGTGTTCTGTATGGTTCATTACAGACCAGAGACCCTGGAGTCTAAGTAAACAAGCAAGGCTCCAGCTACAGGCTCTCTACCCTCCACTAGCCCTCTGACTTCTCTTTCACCACTTATTTGTTTTGTCCTTTCTCTCTCTCTCACTTCCTGTTTCAGTCTCCCCTCCCTTACTCTATCCACTCGCCCTGTTCCTTCACTCTCTCCCACCCTCTATCTTCACTCTCTCCCACCCTCTATCTTCACTCTCTCCACCCTCTATCTTCACTCTCTCCACCCTCTATATTCACTGTCTCCCACCCTCTATCTTCACTGTCTCCACCCTCTATCTTCACTCTCTCCACCCTCTATATTCACTGTCTCCCACCCTCTATCTTCACTGTCTCCCACCCTCTATCTTCACTGTCTCCCACCCTCTATCTTCACTCTCTCCCACCCTCTATCTTCACTCTCTCCACCCTCTATTTTCACTCTCTCCACCCTCTATCTTCACTCTGTCCCACCCTCTATCTTTACTCTCTCCCACCCTGTATCTTCACTCTCTCCCACCCTCTATATTTACTCTCTCCCATCCTCTATTTTTACTCTCTCCCACCCTCTATCATCACTCTCTCCCACCCTCTATCTTCACTCTCTTTTCAAATGTTCTCCCTCCGTCCCCAGACTAGACCAGTGTAATGTCAGTCTGTGGTGGGTCAGCCCAACACGGGTACTGCTTTTCCTGGCCATTCTACAAATAATCAGGAAGTAACACAGTAACACAGCACCATATCCATTCTACAAACAATCAGGAAGTAACACTGTATCTGAGGGGTACAGTTTTTCTCCTAGCACCATATCCATTCTACAAATAATCAGGAAGTAACACTGTATCTGAGGAGTACAGTTTTTCTCCTAGCAACATATACATTCTACAAACAATCAGGACGTAACACTGTATCACAGAGGTGCGGTTTGTTTCAAAGCATTACATCCAGACAGGAAGGAACACTTTTTTGGTATTTTGGAATTTTATTAGGATCTCCATTAGCTGTTGTGAAAGCAGCAGCTACGCTTCCTGGGGTCCACACAAAACAGGAAACATGACATACAGTTGTAGTCGGAAGTTTACATACACCTTAGCCAAATACATTTGAAATCAATTTTTCACAATTCCTGATATTTAATCCTAGCAAAAAGTCCCTGTTTTAGGTCAGTTAGGATCACCACTTTATTTTAAGAATGTGAAATGTCAGAATAATAGTAGAGAGAATGATTTGTTTCAGCTTTAATTTCTTTCATCATATTCCCAGTGGATCCCAATGTGCAGCTGCAAACCGTAGTCTGGCTTTTTTATGGCGGTTTTGGAGCAGTGGCATCTTTACTTTTGTACCTGTTTCCTCCAGCATCTTCACAAGGTCCTTTGCTGTTGTTCTGGGATTGATTTGCACTTTTTGCACCAAAGTACGTTCATCTCTAGGAGACAGAACGCGTCCCCTTCCTGAGCGGTATGATAGCTGCGTGGTCCCATGGTGTTTATACTTGCATACTATTGTTTGTACAGATGAATGTGGTACCTTCAGGCATTTGGAAATTACTCTCAAGGATGAACCAGACTTGTGGAGGGCTACAATGTATTTTTCTGAGGTCTTGGCTGATTTATTTTGATTTTCCCATGATGTCAAGCGAAGAGACACTGAGTTTGAAGGTAGTCCTTGAAATACATCCACAGGTACACCTCCAATTGACTCATATTATGTCAATTCGCCTATCAGAAGCTTCTAAAGCCATGACATAATTTTCTGGAATTTTCCAAGCTGTTTAAAGGCACTGTCAACTTAGTGTATGTAAACTTTTGACCCACTGGAATTGTGATACATTGAATTATAAGTGAAATCATCTGTCTGTAAACAATTTTTGGAAAAATTACTTGTGTGTATGTAAACTTCCAACTTCAATTGTAATACAGCATATTAATAGACAGGAACAGCTCAAGGACAGAACTACATCCATTTCAAAAGGCACATGTAGCCTTCATATCAATACATACACACTCTATCTAGGTCAAATAGGGGAGAGCTGTTGTACCATGAGATGTTTATCTGTTTTGTTAAGGTTTGCTCTTATATGAGATGGAAGGGAGTTCCACACAGTAATGGCTCTATGTAATACTGCATATATAAACATCTGTACATGTATAATCCTGTTCTGGATTTGGGGACTGTGAAAAGAATCTGTGTTTCATAGCACTATGTCCATTTTACCACACAGTCCAATGTACTGTTTCCCCCCCACCCCCTCTCCTTCCCTCCCTCCCTCTCACCTCCCCACCCCCTCTCCTTCCCTCCCTCTCACCCCCCCTCTCCTTCCCTCCCTCCCTCTCACCCCTCCCTCTCCTTCCCTCCCTCTCAGCTCCCCCTCCCTCCCTCTCCTTCCCTCCCTCTCACCTCCCCCCCTCTCCTTCCCTCCCTCTCACCCCCCCTCTCCTTCCCTCCCTCTCACCTCCCCCCTCTCCTTCCCTCCCTCTCATCTTCTCTCTCTCTCACTTTCTGAAGATGACTGGTGATTAATTCATAAATAAATAATAATAACACACTCCTCCAGGCCTCCTTAATGATGTTAATGAGGTGATAAGAGGATTTGTCACTTGTTGTGACACTAACATATGTGTGTGTGTATGTGTGTGTGTGTGGGGGGGGGGTATCCATTGCCTCCCCCTCATCCATTGCCTCCCCCTCCCTAAATGACGTGTTGGAAGGAGTCATGGCTGTGGCGTTATGCTCATTGAAAACACTGGAGAATCACTTCACTAGAGGCGTTTTCTTCTATTGAACAATTAGACAGCTGGTGCTGCCATGTTTATATGTCTTTGATGACTGTGTGAATGAAAGAAAAATCTGTTAGCGGGGGAAGATTGGTAGGGGAAGGAGGAAGGGAACTCATCTGTTAGGGGGAAAGAATAAGGTGTAATGGAGGGAGGGAACTCATCTGTTAGGGTGAGTGAAGAAGGGAACTCATCTGTTAGGGGGAGAGAAGAAGGTGTAATGGAGGGAGGGAAGTCATCTGTTAGTGGGATAGAAGAAGGTGTAATGGAGGGAGGGAACTCATCTGTTAGTGGGATAGAAGGTGTAATGGAGGGAGGGAACTCATCTGTTAGGGGGAGAGAAGAAGGTATAATGGAGGGAGGGAACTCATCTGTTAGGGGGAGAGAAGAAGGGAATTCATCTGTTAGGGGGAAAGAAGAAGGTGTAATGGGGGAGGGAACTCATCTGTTAGGGTGAAAGAAGAAGGTATAATGGAGGGAGGGAACTCATCTGTTAGGGGGAGAGAAGAAGGTGTAATGGAGGGAGGGAACTCATCTGTTAGGGGGAGAGAAGAAGGTGTAATGGAGGGAGGGAACTCATCTGTTAGGGTGAGAGAAGAAGGTATAATGGAGGGAGGGAACTCATCTGTTGGTGGGAGAGAAGAAGGTGTAATGGAGGGAGGGAACTCATCTGTTAGGGGGAGAGAAGAAGGGAACTAATCTGTTAGGGGGAAAGAAGAAGGTGTAATGGAGGGAGGGAACTCATCTGTTAGGGGGAGAGAAGAAGGTGTAATGGAGGGAGGGAACTCATCTGTTATGGGGAAAGAAGAAGGTGTAATGGAGGGAGGGAACTAATCTGTTAGGGTGAGAGAAGAAGGGAACTCATCTGTTAGGGGGAGAGAATAAGGTGTAATGGGGGGAGGGAACTAATCTGTTAGGGGGAGAGAAGAAGGTGTAATGGAGGGAGGGAACTCATCTGTTAGGGGGAGAGAAGAAGGTGTAATGGAGGGAGGGAACTCATCTGTTAGGGGGAGAGAAGAAGGTGTAATGGAGGGAGGGAACTCATCTGTTAGGGGGAAAGAATAAGGTGTAATGGAGGGAGGGAACTCATCTGTTAGGGTGAGTGAAGAAGGGAACTCATCTGTTAGGGGGAGAGAAGAAGGTGTAATGGAGGGAGGGAACTCATCTGTTAGTGGGATAGAAGAAGGTGTAATGGAGGGAGGGAACTCATCTGTTAGTGGGATAGAAGGTGTAATGGAGGGAGGGAACTCATCTGTTAGGGGGAGAGAAGAAGGTATAATGGAGGGAGGGAACTCATCTGTTAGGGGGAGAGAAGAAGGGAATTCATCTGTTAGGGGGAAAGAAGAAGGTGTAATGGGGGAGGGAACTCATCTGTTAGGGTGAAAGAAGAAGGTATAATGGAGGGAGGGAACTCATCTGTTAGGGGGAGAGAAGAAGGTGTAATGGAGGGAGGGAACTCATCTGTTAGGGGAGAGAAGAAGGTGTAATGGAGGGAGGGAACTCATCTGTTAGGGTGAGAGAAGAAGGTATAATGGAGGGAGGGAACTCATCTGTTGGTGGGAGAGAAGAAGGTGTAATGGAGGGAGGGAACTCATCTTTTAGGGGGAGAGAAGAAGGGAACTAATCTGTTAGGGGGAAAGAAGAAGGTGTAATGGAGGGAGGGAACTCATCTGTTAGGGGGAGAGAAGAAGGTGTAATGGAGGGAGGGAACTCATCTGTTATGGGGAAAGAAGAAGGTGTAATGGAGGGAGGGAACTAATCTGTTAGGGTGAGAGAAGAAGGGAACTCATCTGTTAGGGGGAGAGAATAAGGTGTAATGGGGGGAGGGAACTAATCTGTTAGGGGGAGAGAAGAAGGTGTAATGGAGGGAGGGAACTCATCTGTTAGGGGGAGAGAAGAAGGTGTAATGGAGGGAGGGAACTCATCTGTTAGGGGGAGAGAAGAAGGTGTAATGGAGGGAGGGAACTCATCTGTTAGGGGGAGAGAAGAAGGTGTAATTCGGGGAGGGAACTCATCTGTTAGGGTGAGAGAAGAAGGTGTAATGGGGGGAGGGAACTCATCTGTTAGGGTGAAAGAAGAAGGTATAATGGAGGGAGGGAACTCATCTGTTAGGGGGAGAGAAGAAGGTGTAATGGAGGGAGGGAACTCATCTGTTAGGGGGAGAGAAGAAGGTGTAATGGAGGGAGGGAACTCATCTGTTAGGGTGAGAGAAGAAGGTATAATGGAGGGAGGGAACTCATCTGTTGGTGGGAGAGAAGAAGGTGTAATGGAGGGAGGGAACTCATCTGTTAGGGGGAGAGAAGAAGGGAACTAATCTGTTAGGGGGAAAGAAGAAGGTGTAATGGAGGGAGGGAACTCATCTGTTAGGGGGAGAGAAGAAGGTGTAATGGAGGGAGGGAACTCATCTGTTATGGGGAAAGAAGAAGGTGTAATGGAGGGAGGGAACTAATCTGTTAGGGTGAGAGAAGAAGGGAACTCATCTGTTAGGGGGAGAGAATAAGGTGTAATGGGGGGAGGGAACTAATCTGTTAGGGGGAGAGAAGAAGGTGTAATGGAGGGAGGGAACTCATCTGTTAGGGGGAGAGAAGAAGGTGTAATGGAGGGAGGGAACTCATCTGTTAGGGGGAGAGAAGAAGGTGTAATGGAGGGAGGGAACTCATCTGTTAGGGGGAGAGAAGAAGGTGTAATTCGGGGAGGGAACTCATCTGTTAGGGTGAGAGAAGAAGGTGTAATGGGGGGAGGGAACTCATATGTTAGGGGGAGAGAAGAAGGGAACTCATCTGTTAGGGTGAGAGAAGAAGGGAACTCATCTGTTAGGGTGAGAGAAGAAGGGAACTCATCTGTTAGGGGGAAAGAAGAAGGTGTAATGGGGGTAGGGAACTCATCTGTTAGTGGGAGAGAAGAAGGTGTAATGGGGGAGGGAACTCATCTGTTAGGGGGAGAGAAGAAGGTGTAATGGAGGGAGGGGACTCATCTGTTAGGGGGAGAGAAGAAGGTGTAATGGAGGGAGGGAACTCATCTGTTAGGGGGAGAGAAGAAGGGAACTCATCTGTTAGGGGGAGAGAAGAAGGTGTAATGGAGGGAGGGAACTCATCTGTTAGGGTGAGTGAAGAAGGGAACTCATCTGTTAGGGGGAGAGAAGAAGGTGTAATGGAGGGAGGGAACTCATCTGTTAGTGGGATAGAAGAAGGTGTAATGGAGGGAGGGAACTCATCTGTTAGTGGGATAGAAGGTGTAATGGAGGGAGGGAACTCATCTGTTAGGGGGAGAGAAGAAGGTATAATGGAGGGAGGGAACTCATCTGTTAGGGGGAGAGAAGAAGGGAATTCATCTGTTAGGGGGAAAGAAGAAGGTGTAATGGGGGAGGGAACTCATCTGTTAGGGTGAAAGAAGAAGGTATAATGGAGGGAGGGAACTCATCTGTTAGGGGGAGAGAAGAAGGTGTAATGGAGGGAGGGAACTCATCTGTTAGGGGGAGAGAAGAAGGTGTAATGGAGGGAGGGAACTCATCTGTTAGGGTGAGAGAAGAAGGTATAATGGAGGGAGGGAACTCATCTGTTGGTGGGAGAGAAGAAGGTGTAATGGAGGGAGGGAACTCATCTGTTAGGGGGAGAGAAGAAGGGAACTAATCTGTTAAGGGGAAAGAAGAAGGTGTAATGGAGGGAGGGAACTCATCTGTTAGGGGGAGAGAAGAAGGTGTAATGGAGGGAGGGAACTCATCTGTTAGGGGGAAAGAAGAAGGTGTAATGGAGGGAGGGAACTAATCTGTTAGGGTGAGAGAAGAAGGGAACTCATCTGTTAGGGGGTGAGAATAAGGTGTAATGGGGGGAGGGAACTAATCTGTTAGTGGGAGAGAAGAAGGTGTAATGGGGGAGGGAACTCATCTGTTAGGGGGAGAGAAGAAGGTGTAATGGAGGGAGGGGACTCATCTGTTAGGGGGAGAGAAGAAGGTGTAATGGAGGGAGGGAACTCATCTGTTAGGGTGAGAGAAGAAGGTATAATGGAGGGAGGGAACTCATCTGTTGGTGGGAGAGAAGAAGGTGTAATGGAGGGAGGGAACTCATCTGTTAGGGGGAGAGAAGAAGGGAACTAATCTGTTAGGGGGAAAGAAGAAGGTGTAATGGAGGGAGGGAACTCATCTGTTAGGGGGAGAGAAGAAGGTGTAATGGAGGGAGGGAACTCATCTGTTAGGGGGAAAGAAGAAGGTGTAATGGAGGGAGGGAACTAATCTGTTAGGGTGAGAGAAGAAGGGAACTCATCTGTTAGGGGGTGAGAATAAGGTGTAATGGGGGGAGGGAACTAATCTGTTAGTGGGAGAGAAGAAGGTGTAATGGGGGAGGGAACTCATCTGTTAGGGGGAGAGAAGAAGGTGTAATGGAGGGAGGGGACTCATCTGTTAGGGGGAGAGAAGAAGGTGTAATGGAGGGAGGGAACTCATCTGTTAGGGGGAGAGAAGAAGGTGTAATGGAGGGAGGGAACTCATCTGTTAGGGGGAGAGAAGAAGGTATAATGGAGGGAGGGAACTCATCTGTTAGGGGGAGAGAAGAAGGGAACTCATCTGTTAGGGGGAAAGAATAAGGTGTAATGGAGGGAGGGAACTCATCTGTTAGGGTGAGTGAAGAAGGGAACTCATCTGTTAGGGGGAGAGAAGAAGGTGTAATGGAGGGAGGGAACTCATCTGTTAGTGGGATAGAAGAAGGTGTAATGGAGGGAGGGAACTCATCTGTTAGTGGGATAGAAGGTGTAATGGAGGGAGGGAACTCATCTGTTAGGGGGAGAGAAGAAGGTATAATGGAGGGAGGGAACTCATCTGTTAGGGGGAGAGAAGAAGGGAATTCATCTGTTAGGGGGAAAGAAGAAGGTGTAATGGGGGAGGGAACTCATCTGTTAGGGTGAAAGAAGAAGGTATAATGGAGGGAGGGAACTCATCTGTGAGGGGGAGAGAAGAAGGTGTAATGGAGGGAGGGAACTCATCTGTTAGGGGGAGAGAAGAAGGTGTAATGGAGGGAGGGAACTCATCTGTTAGGGTGAGAGAAGAAGGTATAATGGAGGGAGGGAACTCATCTGTTGGTGGGAGAGAAGAAGGTGTAATGGAGGGAGGGAACTCATCTGTTAGGGGGAGAGAAGAAGGGAACTAATCTGTTAGGGGGAAAGAAGAAGGTGTAATGGAGGGAGGGAACTCATCTGTTAGGGGGAGAGAAGAAGGTGTAATGGAGGGAGGGAACTCATCTGTTAGGGGGAAAGAAGAAGGTGTAATGGAGGGAGGGAACTAATCTGTTAGGGTGAGAGAAGAAGGGAACTCATCTGTTAGGGGGTGAGAATAAGGTGTAATGGGGGGAGGGAACTAATCTGTTAGTGGGAGAGAAGAAGGTGTAATGGGGGAGGGAACTCATCTGTTAGGGGGAGAGAAGAAGGTGTAATGGAGGGAGGGGACTCATCTGTTAGGGGGAGAGAAGAAGGTGTAATGGAGGGAGGGAACTCATCTGTTAGGGTGAGAGAAGAAGGTATAATGGAGGGAGGGAACTCATCTGTTGGTGGGAGAGAAGAAGGTGTAATGGAGGGAGGGAACTCATCTGTTAGGGGGAGAGAAGAAGGGAACTAATCTGTTAGGGGGAAAGAAGAAGGTGTAATGGAGGGAGGGAACTCATCTGTTAGGGGGAGAGAAGAAGGTGTAATGGAGGGAGGGAACTCATCTGTTAGGGGGAAAGAAGAAGGTGTAATGGAGGGAGGGAACTAATCTGTTAGGGTGAGAGAAGAAGGGAACTCATCTGTTAGGGGGTGAGAATAAGGTGTAATGGGGGGAGGGAACTAATCTGTTAGTGGGAAAGAAGAAGGTGTAATGGGGGAGGGAACTCATCTGTTAGGGGGAGAGAAGAAGGTGTAATGGAGGGAGGGGACTCATCTGTTAGGGGGAGAGAAGAAGGTGTAATGGAGGGAGGGAACTCATCTGTTAGGGGGAGAGAAGAAGGTGTAATGGAGGGAGGGAACTCATCTGTTAGGGGGAGAGAAGAAGGTATAATGGAGGGAGGGAACTCATCTGTTAGGGGGAGAGAAGAAGGGAATTCATCTGTTAGGGGGAAAGAAGAAGGTGTAATGGGGGAGGGAACTCATCTGTTAGGGTGAAAGAAGAAGGTATAATGGAGGGAGGGAACTCATCTGTTAGGGGGAGAGAAGAAGGTGTAATGGAGGTAGGGAACTCATCTGTTAGGGGGAGAGAAGAAGGTGTAATGGAGGGAGGGAACTCATCTGTTAGGGTGAGAGAAGAAGGTATAATGGAGGGAGGGAACTCATATGTTAGGGGGAGAGAAGAAGGGAACTCATCTGTTAGGGTGAGAGAAGAAGGGAACTCATCTGTTAGGGGGAAAGAAGAGGTGTAATGGGGGTAGGGAACTCATCTGTTAGTGGGAGAGAAGAAGGTGTAATGGGGGAGGGAACTCATCTGTTAGGGGGAGAGAAGAAGGTGTAATGGAGGGAGGGGACTCATCTGTTAGGGGGAGAGAAGAAGGTGTAATGGAGGGAGGGAACTCATCTGTTAGGGGGAGAGAAGAAGGTGTAATGGAGGGAGGGAACTCATCTGTTAGGTGGAGAGAAGAAGGGAACTCATCTGTTAGGGGGAGAGAAGAAGGTGTAATTCGGGGAGGGAACTCATCTGTTAGGGTGAGAGAAGAAGGTGTAATGGGGGGAGGGAACTCATCTGTTAGGGGGAGAGAAGAAGGGAACTCATCTGTTAGGGGGAAAGAAGAAGGTGTAATGGGGGTAGGGAACTCATCTGTTAGGGTGAGAGAAGAAGGTATAATGGAGGGAGGGAACTCATCTGTTAGGGGGAGAGAAGAAGGTGTAATGGAGGGAGGGAACTCATCTGTTAGGGGGAGAGAAGAAGGGAACTCATCTGTTAGGGGGAAAGAATAAGGTGTAATGGAGGGAGGGAACTCATCTGTTAGGGTGAGTGAAGAAGGGAACTCATCTGTTAGGGGGAGAGAAGAAGGTGTAATGGAGGGAGGGAACTCATCTGTTAGTGGGATAGAAGAAGGTGTAATGGAGGGAGGGAACTCATCTGTTAGTGGGATAGAAGGTGTAATGGAGGGAGGGAACTCATCTGTTAGGGGGAGAGAAGAAGGTATAATGGAGGGAGGGAACTCATCTGTTAGGGGGAGAGAAGAAGGGAATTCATCTGTTAGGGGGAAAGAAGAAGGTGTAATGGGGGAGGGAACTCATCTGTTAGGGTGAAAGAAGAAGGTATAATGGAGGGAGGGAACTCATCTGTTAGGGGGAGAGAAGAAGGTGTAATGGAGGGAGGGAACTCATCTGTTAGGGGGAGAGAAGAAGGTGTAATGGAGGGAGGGAACTCATCTGTTAGGGTGAGAGAAGAAGGTATAATGGAGGGAGGGAACTCATCTGTTGGTGGGAGAGAAGAAGGTGTAATGGAGGGAGGGAACTCATCTGTTAGGGGGAGAGAAGAAGGGAACTAATCTCTTAGGGGGAAAGAAGAAGGTGTAATGGAGGGAGGAAACTCATCTGTTAGGGGGAGAGAAGAAGGTGTAATGGAGGGAGGGAACTCATCTGTTAGGGGGAAAGAAGAAGGTGTAATGGAGGGAGGGAACTAATCTGTTAGGGTGAGAGAAGAAGGGAACTCATCTGTTAGGGGGTGAGAATAAGGTGTAATGGGGGGAGGGAACTAATCTGTTAGTGGGAGAGAAGAAGGTGTAATGGGGGAGGGAACTCATCTGTTAGGGGGAGAGAAGAAGGTGTAATGGAGGGAGGGGACTCATCTGTTAGGGGGAGAGAAGAAGGTGTAATGGAGGGAGGGAACTCATCTGTTAGGGTGAGAGAAGAAGGTATAATGGAGGGAGGGAACTCATCTGTTGGTGGGAGAGAAGAAGGTGTAATGGAGGGAGGGAACTCATCTGTTAGGGGGAGAGAAGAAGGGAACTAATCTGTTAGGGGGAAAGAAGAAGGTGTAATGGAGGGAGGGAACTCATCTGTTAGGGGGAGAGAAGAAGGTGTAATGGAGGGAGGGAACTCATCTGTTAGGGGGAAAGAAGAAGGTGTAATGGAGGGAGGGAACTAATCTGTTAGGGTGAGAGAAGAAGGGAACTCATCTGTTAGGGGGTGAGAATAAGGTGTAATGGGGGGAGGGAACTAATCTGTTAGTGGGAAAGAAGAAGGTGTAATGGGGGAGGGAACTCATCTGTTAGGGGGAGAGAAGAAGGTGTAATGGAGGGAGGGGACTCATCTGTTAGGGGGAGAGAAGAAGGTGTAATGGAGGGAGGGAACTCATCTGTTAGGGGGAGAGAAGAAGGTGTAATGGAGGGAGGGAACTCATCTGTTAGGGGGAGAGAAGAAGGTATAATGGAGGGAGGGAACTCATCTGTTAGGGGGAGAGAAGAAGGGAATTCATCTGTTAGGGGGAAAGAAGAAGGTGTAATGGGGGAGGGAACTCATCTGTTAGGGTGAAAGAAGAAGGTATAATGGAGGGAGGGAACTCATCTGTTAGGGGGAGAGAAGAAGGTGTAATGGAGGTAGGGAACTCATCTGTTAGGGGGAGAGAAGAAGGTGTAATGGAGGGAGGGAACTCATCTGTTAGGGGGAGAGAAGAAGGTGTAATGGGGGAGGGAACTCATCTGTTAGGGGGAGAGAAGAAGGTGTAATGGAGGGAGGGGACTCATCTGTTAGGGGGAGAGAAGAAGGTGTAATGGAGGGAGGGAACTCATCTGTTAGGGGGAGAGAAGAAGGTGTAATGGAGGGAGGGAACTCATCTGTTAGGGGGAGAGAAGAAGGTATAATGGAGGGAGGGAACTCATCTGTTAGGGGGAGAGAAGAAGGGAACTCATCTGTTAGGGGGAAAGAATAAGGTGTAATGGAGGGAGGGAACTCATCTGTTAGGGTGAGTGAAGAAGGGAACTCATCTGTTAGGGGGAGAGAAGAAGGTGTAATGGAGGGAGGGAACTCATCTGTTAGTGGGATAGAAGAAGGTGTAATGGAGGGAGGGAACTCATCTGTTAGTGGGATAGAAGGTGTAATGGAGGGAGGGAACTCATCTGTTAGGGGGAGAGAAGAAGGTATAATGGAGGGAGGGAACTCATCTGTTAGGGGGAGAGAAGAAGGGAATTCATCTGTTAGGGGGAAAGAAGAAGGTGTAATGGGGGAGGGAACTCATCTGTTAGGGTGAAAGAAGAAGGTATAATGGAGGGAGGGAACTCATCTGTGAGGGGGAGAGAAGAAGGTGTAATGGAGGGAGGGAACTCATCTGTTAGGGGGAGAGAAGAAGGTGTAATGGAGGGAGGGAACTCATCTGTTAGGGTGAGAGAAGAAGGTATAATGGAGGGAGGGAACTCATCTGTTGGTGGGAGAGAAGAAGGTGTAATGGAGGGAGGGAACTCATCTGTTAGGGGGAGAGAAGAAGGGAACTAATCTGTTAGGGGGAAAGAAGAAGGTGTAATGGAGGGAGGGAACTCATCTGTTAGGGGGAGAGAAGAAGGTGTAATGGAGGGAGGGAACTCATCTGTTAGGGGGAAAGAAGAAGGTGTAATGGAGGGAGGGAACTAATCTGTTAGGGTGAGAGAAGAAGGGAACTCATCTGTTAGGGGGTGAGAATAAGGTGTAATGGGGGGAGGGAACTAATCTGTTAGTGGGAGAGAAGAAGGTGTAATGGGGGAGGGAACTCATCTGTTAGGGGGAGAGAAGAAGGTGTAATGGAGGGAGGGGACTCATCTGTTAGGGGGAGAGAAGAAGGTGTAATGGAGGGAGGGAACTCATCTGTTAGGGTGAGAGAAGAAGGTATAATGGAGGGAGGGAACTCATCTGTTGGTGGGAGAGAAGAAGGTGTAATGGAGGGAGGGAACTCATCTGTTAGGGGGAGAGAAGAAGGGAACTAATCTGTTAGGGGGAAAGAAGAAGGTGTAATGGAGGGAGGGAACTCATCTGTTAGGGGGAGAGAAGAAGGTGTAATGGAGGGAGGGAACTCATCTGTTAGGGGGAAAGAAGAAGGTGTAATGGAGGGAGGGAACTAATCTGTTAGGGTGAGAGAAGAAGGGAACTCATCTGTTAGGGGGTGAGAATAAGGTGTAATGGGGGGAGGGAACTAATCTGTTAGTGGGAAAGAAGAAGGTGTAATGGGGGAGGGAACTCATCTGTTAGGGGGAGAGAAGAAGGTGTAATGGAGGGAGGGGACTCATCTGTTAGGGGGAGAGAAGAAGGTGTAATGGAGGGAGGGAACTCATCTGTTAGGGGGAGAGAAGAAGGTGTAATGGAGGGAGGGAACTCATCTGTTAGGGGGAGAGAAGAAGGTATAATGGAGGGAGGGAACTCATCTGTTAGGGGGAGAGAAGAAGGGAATTCATCTGTTAGGGGGAAAGAAGAAGGTGTAATGGGGGAGGGAACTCATCTGTTAGGGTGAAAGAAGAAGGTATAATGGAGGGAGGGAACTCATCTGTTAGGGGGAGAGAAGAAGGTGTAATGGAGGTAGGGAACTCATCTGTTAGGGGGAGAGAAGAAGGTGTAATGGAGGGAGGGAACTCATCTGTTAGGGTGAGAGAAGAAGGTATAATGGAGGGAGGGAACTCATATGTTAGGGGGAGAGAAGAAGGGAACTCATCTGTTAGGGTGAGAGAAGAAGGGAACTCATCTGTTAGGGGGAAAGAAGAGGTGTAATGGGGGTAGGGAACTCATCTGTTAGTGGGAGAGAAGAAGGTGTAATGGGGGAGGGAACTCATCTGTTAGGGGGAGAGAAGAAGGTGTAATGGAGGGAGGGGACTCATCTGTTAGGGGGAGAGAAGAAGGTGTAATGGAGGGAGGGAACTCATCTGTTAGGGGGAGAGAAGAAGGTGTAATGGAGGGAGGGAACTCATCTGTTAGGTGGAGAGAAGAAGGGAACTCATCTGTTAGGGGGAGAGAAGAAGGTGTAATTCGGGGAGGGAACTCATCTGTTAGGGTGAGAGAAGAAGGTGTAATGGGGGGAGGGAACTCATCTGTTAGGGGGAGAGAAGAAGGGAACTCATCTGTTAGGGGGAAAGAAGAAGGTGTAATGGGGGTAGGGAACTCATCTGTTAGGGTGAGAGAAGAAGGTATAATGGAGGGAGGGAACTCATCTGTTAGGGGGAGAGAAGAAGGTGTAATGGAGGGAGGGAACTCATCTGTTAGGGGGAGAGAAGAAGGGAACTCATCTGTTAGGGGGAAAGAATAAGGTGTAATGGAGGGAGGGAACTCATCTGTTAGGGTGAGTGAAGAAGGGAACTCATCTGTTAGGGGGAGAGAAGAAGGTGTAATGGAGGGAGGGAACTCATCTGTTAGTGGGATAGAAGAAGGTGTAATGGAGGGAGGGAACTCATCTGTTAGTGGGATAGAAGGTGTAATGGAGGGAGGGAACTCATCTGTTAGGGGGAGAGAAGAAGGTATAATGGAGGGAGGGAACTCATCTGTTAGGGGGAGAGAAGAAGGGAATTCATCTGTTAGGGGGAAAGAAGAAGGTGTAATGGGGGAGGGAACTCATCTGTTAGGGTGAAAGAAGAAGGTATAATGGAGGGAGGGAACTCATCTGTTAGGGGGAGAGAAGAAGGTGTAATGGAGGGAGGGAACTCATCTGTTAGGGGGAGAGAAGAAGGTGTAATGGAGGGAGGGAACTCATCTGTTAGGGTGAGAGAAGAAGGTATAATGGAGGGAGGGAACTCATCTGTTGGTGGGAGAGAAGAAGGTGTAATGGAGGGAGGGAACTCATCTGTTAGGGGGAGAGAAGAAGGGAACTAATCTCTTAGGGGGAAAGAAGAAGGTGTAATGGAGGGAGGAAACTCATCTGTTAGGGGGAGAGAAGAAGGTGTAATGGAGGGAGGGAACTCATCTGTTAGGGGGAAAGAAGAAGGTGTAATGGAGGGAGGGAACTAATCTGTTAGGGTGAGAGAAGAAGGGAACTCATCTGTTAGGGGGTGAGAATAAGGTGTAATGGGGGGAGGGAACTAATCTGTTAGTGGGAGAGAAGAAGGTGTAATGGGGGAGGGAACTCATCTGTTAGGGGGAGAGAAGAAGGTGTAATGGAGGGAGGGGACTCATCTGTTAGGGGGAGAGAAGAAGGTGTAATGGAGGGAGGGAACTCATCTGTTAGGGTGAGAGAAGAAGGTATAATGGAGGGAGGGAACTCATCTGTTGGTGGGAGAGAAGAAGGTGTAATGGAGGGAGGGAACTCATCTGTTAGGGGGAGAGAAGAAGGGAACTAATCTGTTAGGGGGAAAGAAGAAGGTGTAATGGAGGGAGGGAACTCATCTGTTAGGGGGAGAGAAGAAGGTGTAATGGAGGGAGGGAACTCATCTGTTAGGGGGAAAGAAGAAGGTGTAATGGAGGGAGGGAACTAATCTGTTAGGGTGAGAGAAGAAGGGAACTCATCTGTTAGGGGGTGAGAATAAGGTGTAATGGGGGGAGGGAACTAATCTGTTAGTGGGAAAGAAGAAGGTGTAATGGGGGAGGGAACTCATCTGTTAGGGGGAGAGAAGAAGGTGTAATGGAGGGAGGGGACTCATCTGTTAGGGGGAGAGAAGAAGGTGTAATGGAGGGAGGGAACTCATCTGTTAGGGGGAGAGAAGAAGGTGTAATGGAGGGAGGGAACTCATCTGTTAGGGGGAGAGAAGAAGGTATAATGGAGGGAGGGAACTCATCTGTTAGGGGGAGAGAAGAAGGGAATTCATCTGTTAGGGGGAAAGAAGAAGGTGTAATGGGGGAGGGAACTCATCTGTTAGGGTGAAAGAAGAAGGTATAATGGAGGGAGGGAACTCATCTGTTAGGGGGAGAGAAGAAGGTGTAATGGAGGTAGGGAACTCATCTGTTAGGGGGAGAGAAGAAGGTGTAATGGAGGGAGGGAACTCATCTGTTAGGGTGAGAGAAGAAGGTATAATGGAGGGAACTCATCTGTTGGTGGGAGAGAAGAAGGTGTAATGGAGGGAGGGAACTCATCTGTTAGGGGGAGAGAAGAAGGGAACTAATCTGTTAGGGGGAAAGAAGAAGGTGTAATGGAGGGAGGGAACTCATCTGTTAGGGGGAGAGAAGAAGGTGTAATGGAGGGAGGGAACTCATCTGTTAGGGGGAAAGAAGAAGGTGTAATGGAGGGAGGGAACTCATCTGTTAGGGTGAGAGAAGAAGGGAACTCATCTGTTAGGGGGAGAGAATAAGGTGTAATGGAGGGAGGGAACTAATCTGTTAGGGGGAGAGAAGAAGGTGTAATGGAGGGAGGGAACTCATCTGTTAGGGGGAGAGAAGAAGGTGTAATGGAGGGAGGGAACTCATCTGTTAGGGGGAGAGAAGAAGGTGTAATGGAGGGAGGGAACTCATCTGTTAGGTGGAGAGAAGAAGGGAACTCATCTGTTAGGGGGAGAGAAGAAGGTGTAATTCGGGGAGGGAACTCATCTGTTAGGGTGAGAGAAGAAGGTGTAATGGGGGGAGGGAACTCATCTGTTAGGGGGAGAGAAGAAGGGAACTCATCTGTTAGGGTGAGAGAAGAAGGGAACTCATCTGTTAGGGTGAGAGAAGAAGGGAACTCATCTGTTAGGGGGAAAGAAGAAGGTGTAATGGGGGTAGGGAACTCATCTGTTAGGGGGAAAGAAGAAGGTGTAACGGAGGGAGGGAACTCATCTGTTAGTGGGAGAGAAGAAGGTGTAATGGGGGAGGGAACTCATCTGTTAGGGGGAGAGAAGAAGGTGTAATGGAGGGAGGGGACTCATCTGTTAGGGGGAGAGAAGAAGGTGTAATGGAGGGAGGGAACTCATCTGTTAGGGGGAGAGAAGAAGGTGTAATGGAGGGAGGGAACTCATCTGTTAGGGGGAGAGAAGAAGGTGTAATGGAGGGAGGGAACTCATCTGTTAGGTGGAGAGAAGAAGGGAACTCATCTGTTAGGGGGAGAGAAGAAGGTGTAATTCGGGGAGGGAACTCATCTGTTAGGGTGAGAGAAGAAGGTGTAATGGGGGGAGGGAACTCATCTGTTAGGGGGAGAGAAGAAGGGAACTCATCTGTTAGGGTGAGAGAAGAAGGGAACTCATCTGTTAGGGTGAGAGAAGAAGGTGTAATGGAGGGAGGGAACTCATATGTTAGGGGGAGAGAAGAAGGGAACTCATCTGTTAGGGTGAGAGAAGAAGAGAACTCATCTGTTATGGTGAGAGAAGAAGGGAACTCATCTGTTAGGGTGAGAGAAGAAGGGAACTCATCTGTTAGGGTGAGAGAAGAAGGGAACTCATCTGTTAGGGGGAAAGAAGAAGGTGTAATGGGGGTAGGGAACTCATCTGTTAGGGGGAAAGAAGAAGGTGTAACGGAGGGAGGGAACTCATCTGTTAGTGGGAGAGAAGAAGGTGTAATGGGGGAGGGAACTAATCTGTTAGGGGGAGAGAAGAAGGTGTAATGGAGGGAGGGAACTCATCTGTTAGGGGGAGAGAAGAAGGGAACTCATCTGTTAGGGGGAGAGAAGAAGGGAACTCATCTGTTAGGGGGAGAGAAGAAGAGAACTAATTTTTTAGGGGGAGAGAAGAAGGTGTAATGGAGGGAGGGAACTCATCTGTTAGGGGGAAAGAAGAAGGTGTAACGGAGGGAGGGAACTCATCTGTTAGTGGGAGAGAAGAAGGTGTAATGGGGGAGGGAACTAATCTGTTAGGGGGAGAGAAGAAGGTGTAATGGAGGGAGGGAACTCATCTGTTAGGGGGAGAGAAGAAGGGAACTCATCTGTTAGGGGGAGAGAAGAAGGGAACTCATCTGTTAGGGGGAGAGAAGAAGAGAACTAATTTTTTAGGGGGAGAGAAGAAGGTGTAATGGAGGGAGGGAACTCATCTGTTAGGGGGAGAGAAGAAGGTGTAATGGAGGGAGGGAACTCATCTGTTAGGGAGAGAGAAGAAGGTGATATGGAGGGAGGGAACTTATCTGTTAGGGGGAGAGAAGAAGGTGTAATGGAGGGTGGGAACTCATCTGTTAGGGGGAGAGAAGAAGGTGTAATGGAGGGAGGGAACTCATCTGTTAGGGAGAGAGAAGAAGGTGATATGGAGGGAGGGAACTCATCTGTTAGGGGAAGAGAAGAAGGTGTAATGGAGGGAGGGAACTCATCTGTTAGGGGGTGAGAAGAAGGGAACTCATCTGTTAGGGGGAGAGAAGAAGGTGTAATGGAGGGAGGGAACTCATCTGTTAGGGGGTGAGAAGAAGGTGTAATGGGGGGGAGGGAACTCATCTGTTAGGGGGAGAGTAGAAGGTGTAATGGGGGGAGGGAACTCATCTGTTAGGGGGAGAGAAGAAGGTGTAATAGAGGGAGAGAACTCATCTGTTAGGGGGAGAGAAGAAGGTGTAATGGAGGGAGGGGACTCATCTGTTAGGGGGAGAGAAGAAGGTGTAATGGAGGGAGGGGACTCATCTGTTAGGGGGAGAGAAGAAGGTGTAATGGAGGGAGGGAACTCATCTGTTAGGGGGAGAGAAGAAGGGAACTCATCTGTTAGGGAGAGAGAGAAAGGGAACTCATCTGTTAGGGGGAGTGAAGAAGGGAACTCATCTGTTAGGGGGAGAGAAGAAGGGAACTCATCTGTTAGGGGGAGATAAGAAGGTGTAATGGAGGGAGGGAACTCATCTGTTAGGGGGTGAGAAGAAGGGAACTCATCTGTTAGGGGGAGAGAAGAAGGTGTAATGGAGGGAGGGAACTCATCTGTTAGGGGGAGAGAAGAAGGTGTAATGGGGGGGAGGGAACTCATCTGTTAGGGGGAGAGTAGAAGGTGTAATGGGGGGAGGGAACTCATCTGTTAGGGGGAGAGAAGAAGGTGTAATAGAGGGAGAGAACTCATCTGTTAGGGGGAGAGAAGAAGGTGTAATGGAGGGAGGGGACTCATCTGTTAGGGGGAGAGAAGAAGGTGTAATGGAGGGAGGGGACTCATCTGTTAGGGGGAGAGAAGAAGGTGTAATGGAGGGAGGGAACTCATCTGTTAGGGGGAGAGAAGAAGGGAACTCATCTGTTAGGGAGAGAGAGAAAGGGAACTCATCTGTTAGGGGGAGTGAAGAAGGGAACTCATCTGTTAGGGGGAGAGAAGAAGGGAACTCATCTGTTAGGGGGAGATAAGAAGGTGTAATGGAGGGAGGGAAATCATCTGTTAGGGGGAGAGAAGAAGGTGTAACGTTCTATTAAACAGCTGGCGAGGTGAATGAGGACTGTCATCGTATGAAGAAAAGGGATGGATGGCTGAGGGAGGAGGGAGGGGTGAGGAAAGGGACACAGACAGGGTGAAAGACTAGGGGGGTGACATAACTAAGAAAAGAAGAGGAGGAAGTGAGAAACAGTTTTAGAGATAAAGAGGTAGATAGAGGGGTAAATAGTGGCAGACCTAGAGAGAGAGAGAGAGAACGCATAGAGTTGATTATCCCTTTCATACCAAGGCTAGAATGTAACATATTTACCACTAGAAATGTGTTCAACATCCACTGAAGTAGCTAGCAAGTTACCTAGATAGCTACAGGAGCAAATGCCTTGGTAACCAAAACAAACAGCTACTCTGTTTATCTTCTATCCTGTTGCTTCTTCACCTTACCCCTATACATATCTACCTCCATCCCTCCAGTATCACTGTCCCATATACACATATACCTCCATCCCTCCAGTATCCCTGTCCCCTATACATATCTACCTCCATCCCTCCAGTATCCCTGTCCCCTATACATATCTACCTCCATCCCTCCAGTATCCCTGTCCCCTATACATATCTACCTCCATCCCTCCAGTATCCCTGTCCCCTATACATATCTACCTCCATCCCTCCAGTATCCCTGTCCCCTATACATATCTACCTCCATCCCTCCAGTATCCCTGTCCCCATACATACAGTGCCTTGCGAAAGTATTCGGCCTGCTTGAACTTTGCGACCTTTTGCCACATTTCAGGCTTCAAACATAAAGATATAAAACTGTATTTTTTTGTGAAGAATCAACAACAAGTGGGACACAATCATGAAGTGGAACGACATGTATTGGATATTTCAAACCTTTTTAACAAATCAAAAACTGAAAAATTGGGCGAGCAAAATGATTCAGCCCCATTTACTTTCAGTGCAGCAAACTCTCTCCAGAAGTTCAGTGAGGATCTCTGAATTATCCAATGTTGACCTAAATGACTAATGATGATAAATACAATCCACCTGTGTGTAATCAAGTCTCCGTATAAATGCACCTGCACTGTGATAGTCTCAGAGGTCCGTTAAAAGCGCAGAGAGCATCATGAAGAACAAGGAACACACCAGGCAGGTCCGAGATACTGTTGTGAAGAAGTTTAAAGCCGGATTTGGATACAAAAAGATTTCCCAAGCTTTAAACATCCCAAGGAGCACTGTGCAAGCGATAATATTGAAATGGAAGGAGTATCAGACCACTGCAAATCTACCAAGACCTGGCCGTCCCTCTAAACTTTCAGCTCATACAAGGAGAAGACTGATCAGAGATGCAGCCAAGAGGTGGGAGACTCTGTCCATAGGACAACAATCAGTCGTATATTGCACAAATCTGGCCTTTATGGAAGAGTGGCAAGAAGAAAGCCATTTCTTAAAGATATCCATAAAAAGTGTCGTTTAAAGTTTGCCACAAGCCACCTGGGAGACACACCAAACATGTGGAAGAAGGTGCTCTGGTCAGATGAAACCAAAATTGAACTTTTTGGCAACAATGCAAAACGTTATGTTTGGCGTGAAAGCAACACAGCTGAACACACCATCCCCACTGTCAAACATGGTGGTGGCAGTATCATGGTTTGGGCCTGCTTTTCTTCAGCAGGGACAGGGAAGATGGTTAAAATTGATGGGAAGATGGATGGAGCCAAATACAGGACCATTCTGGAAGAAAACCTGATGGAGTCTGCAAAAGACCTGAGACTGGGACGGAGATTT
>NW_027260863.1:212500-235000 GCF_045791955.1 Oncorhynchus clarkii lewisi
TACATCTGTAAGTCTCTCTGGAGAGCGTCTGCTGAAATGTCAAATGTACTCTGCTCTCTACGCTTTCAGTTGCTAGAGTAGGTTCTGTCAGTCTTCAGCTGGGTTCTAGTTTAGAACATCAGAGACACACGACTTAATCAATTAAAGAGATATACGTTGAGCGATGGAATTCAGCATTTAAGAAAAGTGTAAACCAATACTTTAAATTACACATTTTAGCTTTTCATATGGCAGTGTCATGAAAACGAGGGAGATTCAACTCTGACCCTACGAGGTCTGGAGCCTGCTGGTTTTCTGTTCTACCTGATAATTAATTGCACACCTGGTGTCCCAGGTCTAAATCAGTCCCTAATTAGAGGGAAACGATGAAAAAATGCAGTGGCTTCGAGGTCCTGAGTTGAGTTTGAAGGCTCTATAAGGACACTGCTGACGTGTAAATTGCCTAACCCTAACCTTAGCCAAACCTTTAACCCTGACCCTTAACCTAACCCTAACCTTAGCCAAACCTTTAACCCTGACCCTTAACCTAAACCCTAACCTTAACCAAACCTTTAACCCTGACCCTTAACCTAACCCCTAACCTTAACCAAACCTTTAACCCTGACCCTTAACCTAAACCCTATCCTTAACCAAACCTTTCACTCTGACCCTTAACCTAAACCCTAACCTTAACCAAACCTTTCACTCTGACCCTTAACCTAAACCCTAACCTTAACCAAACCTTTCACTCTGACCCTTAACCTAAACCCTAACCTTAACCAAACCTTTCACTCTGACCCTTAACCTAAACCCTAACCTTAACCAAACCTTTAACTCTGACCCTTAACCTAAACCCTAACCTTAACCAAACCTTTAACTCTGACCCTTAAACTAAACCCTAACCTTAACCAAACCTTTCACTCTGACCCTAAACCCTAAACCCTAACCTTAACCAAACCTTTAACCCTGACCCTGACCCTTAACCTAAACCCTAACCTTAACCTAATTGTAACAAGTTATGAAATTACATATTGGTTTGGAGTGTCTGTATAGACTTTTCCTGAAAACGACAGGTTGACAACATTGCACTGTAGTGGTGTGAACATCCCTTATCTTCCCCACCCCCTCAAACCCCCTTCTCAGAACCTATCACCTCTGGTCACAGTCACCATAGCAATGAGGTTGAAGATTAAAGGGTGATATTGTTTGAACTTGACCCCCAGCAATGACTCCATGACAACCATAACTGGTATGACATCACAAGGCCCTGTATGAGTCATGATACAGCTGGCCTCGTAGGGAGAGGCTGAAGGACTGCTGATGAGTGTGTGTGTGTGTGTGTCTCTGTCTCTGTGAGGTGTGTGTGTGTGTGTCTCTGTCTGTGTGTGTGAAAACATTATTGTGTTGTGTATATAGTAACAGTTAGGGTTAGTAACCTACTCATTCCAGGGTTGTTCTTATTCTTTTTACTATTTTCTACATTGTAGAATCATAGTGAAGACATCAAAACTATGCCACCCTTTGCCTTGATGACAGCTTTGCACACTCTTGGAATTCTCTCAATCAGCTTCACCTGGAATGCTATTCCAACAGTCTTGAAGGAGTTCCCACATATTCTGAGCACTTGTTGGCTGCTTTTTCCAACTCATCCCAAACCATCTCAATTGAGTTGAGGTCGGGTGATTGTGGAGGCCAGGTCATCTGATGCAGCTCTCCATCACTATCCATCTTGATCAAATAGCCTTTACACAGCCTGGAGGTGTGTTGGATCGCTGTCCTGTTGAAAAACAAATGATAGTCCCACTAAGCGCAAACCAGATGGGATGACGTATCGCTGCAGAATGCTGTGGTAGCCATGCTGGTTAAAGTGTGCCTTGAATTCTAAACTAATCACTGACAGTGTCATCAGCAAAGCACCCCCACACCATCACACCTCCTCCTCCATGCTTCACGGTGGGAACTACACTTGTGGAGATCATCCGTTCACCTACTCTGCGTCTCACAAAAACACAGCGGTTGCAACCAAAAATCTCAAAGTTGGACTCAATAGACCGGTGGAAATCTGGGGAAAATAGAAATAGGCCTATAACCGTTAGGATCCGCCTGATCTCCCCCTTTAAATAAAGGACGTACCGTGGCAGCCTTCCAAGCAATGGGAACCTCCCCAGAAAGGAGGGACAGGTTAAAAAGGTTGGAGATAGGCTTGGCGATGATAGGGGCAGCAACCTTAAAGAAGAAAGGGTCTAAACCATCTGATGGTTTTTTGTGGTCAAGTTTCAGGAACTCCTTTAGCACCTTGGACTCAGTGACAGCCTGCAGGGAGAAACTTTGTAGTGGGGCAGGGGAAAAAGAGGGAGGAGCATCGGGGACAGTCGCATTAGAAGGGGTGGGAGATGAGGAAATGTTGGACGGGCAAGGAGGCATGGCTGAGTCAAATAGGAATCCTGACTTAATGAAGTGGTGATTATAGAGCTCAGCCATGTGCTCCTTGTCAGTAACAACCACATCATCAACATTAAGGGACATGGGCAGCTGTGAGGAGGAGGGTTTATTCTCCAGGTCTTTAACCGTTTTCCAGAACTTCTTGGGGTTAGACCCACAGAGAGAGAACTGCTCCTTAAAGTAACTAACTTTGGCCTTCCGGATGGCCTATCTTCTCTGGGTGTTTAGATTCATACTCTGTGGGATTGGTATTAATCTGAGAAAGATTTAGGGAGTTGGTCAGGTGGTTTAAGCATGTCCCAGTTTAGGTCACACATAGTGTTCACACTTAGTGTAAGGGGCCTGAGAGAGCTTAGGGCAGGTAGGGTACAGGCCGGTGTTGATGGAGGACAATAGCACCCAGCAACAGTCATCAAAGAGCTATTTGAAAGTTTAATACTTAAAACCAGCAAATCAGATTGTTTGGGGACAGACTTGGTGGAGACAACCGAGCACTGAAGGTGATCCTTGGTAAAGATTGCCACTCACCCGCCTTTGGAAGACCGGTCTTGCCGAAAAAGGTTTAACCGGAAAGGTTAACATCAGTATTCAAAACACTCTTCCTTAACCACGTCTCAGTAATGATAGACACATCTGGATTGGAGCTGTGGACCTACACTTTCCATTTTGATCCATTTTAGGTAATAAGCTTCTAGTGTTAATGTGCAGAAGACACAGGCTTTAACGAGAGCAGAAGTCAGTGAAGCAGATATCAGAGCACAAGTCAGAATTGGGGCTAGCAACAGTAGGTGGGCCAGGGTGTACATGCACATTTCCAGATATCATCAACAGTAATACAATCAGGGCACGGCAGAGGACAGGGAAAGATCTGCAGTGCTGATTTATGACATCTGAATGTGCAATTTCATCAGGTAACATGAATGCAAAGCCAGTGAGAGGTGGTTAGAATGGGATGGGAGGCCAACAGTCTGTGTAACCAATAGAGAGTCCGAGTCCCGAATGTGGGAACAAACATAGTCTGTCCCACGGTTGGGTAAAGAAAGTGTGTAGTCAACAAAGCATGCAGGAGTCATGAGGCAAATAGAAAAATAGCAAAATGCACAAGAAAAAAAATATATAACGACTTGTAAGTTCAGAGTCACTCACCCCAACAGTGTGTGTGTGCTGTAGGCGAGCGAAAGCTCGGGAGAGAGGGGTGAGTGTGGTGGGGGTACCTGTACCAGACATGGGGAGACAGGCCAGGGCAGACGGTGAACAGAGAGGGGTGAGTGTGGTGGAGGTACCTGTACCAGACCAGGGCAGACGGTGAACAGATCACCAGGTGGAATCCAAGCAGCAGTGCAGCAGGTAACGGGAGAAGTTTTTATTTCTGGAGGCAGATTTCTTGTAGAAAATGCCAGTGAATGGTCTTTGAACAGCAGGAGGGGCCTCAGAGGAGGCTTCAAAGACTCCTGCCACTTGTTGGGCCCAAAGGCCTCGACACCTTTTACTTCAGACCTCAGTGCTGATTGAAGTTGTCTGTCCTTCCAATCCTGGCAGCCTTAACTCAGCATTCAGTCCCCATAAAGTCAAATATATTATTGAGATGTACTTTAGTTTTTCATATTTTTATTTTTCTTCTTGGCTTTCAAAATAGCATCAGACCAAACACTGCTCACTCAGTTCCAGGGTTGGATGGTGTCCTCAGGTCTCTGCCTGGTGGCTAGACCTCTCTGTATAGCTTGGAAAAAGGGAAACTTGGAAGCAGTAATCTCTCTTGTTAATTTGGATGAAAATGAGGTTGTAGGTTTGGAGTGTTGATCTGGAGCGAAGGCCATGCTGTGGAGGGTAGCATGTGGAGGGGGGGGGGGGGGGGTGCCTAGTGGTGTGTAGTGGCCTAGTGTAGTGGCCTGGTGGTGTACAGGTCAGTGTAGTGGGTTAGTGTTGTACAGGACACTGTGTGTGACCACATCAAGGCTTGGCCTATCAACACCACATTCATACCACCCTGTGTGTGTGTGTGTGTGTGTGTGTGTGTGTGTGTGTGTGTGTGTGTGTGTGTGTGTGTGTGTGTGTGTGTGTGTGTGTGTGTGTGTGTGTGTGTGTGTGTGTGTGTGTGTGTGTGTGTGTGTGTGTGTGTGTGTGTGTGTGTGTGTGTGTGTGTGTGTGTGTTCTGTAGAGATACCACCAGTCCCATTACATTTATCCTTGCAGTGCACCTGCTCTACGCCTGATTACCTACCAATCTCCCCGATACACACACACAGACACACACACACACACACACACACACACACATACACACACACAGACACACACACCGGCCTCTTCAATACACTCCCTTTGTATGACTGTCTCTCCTCCCCTGGCACCACTCACCTCTCTCTTTGTCTTTCTCTCTCTTCTCCCTCTCTCTTTCTCTTTCTCCCTTCCTCTCTCTTTTCTCCCTCTCTCTTTCTCTCTCTCTCTCTCTCTTCTCCTTCACTTTTTTTCTCTCTCTCTCTCTCTCTCTCTCTCTCCCTTTCTCTCTCTCTCAGTATAAATCTGGTTGTATATGTGTAATGAGGGATTGGAAGTTATTTTAATAAGAGGATTGGGGCATGGGGTCGGTGTGAAGCTAAGCTGTGTGAGAGTGAGTGTGTCTGTGTTCTTTCTATGTGTGTGTGTTCTGTGTGTTATGAATATATTGAGACAGAAAATCCATACCCTTTTACCTGAGCATTCACAAAGGACATAAAAAACATCACTCATACTTTCATATATTTTGCTTTAAGCTTTCTCTCTCTTTTTCAGCTCTCTCTTACTGAGCGATTAACCCAAATGTCAGGGTTTTGGGGGGGGGTTTGAACAATGTTGGTTCAATTTGTTGAATTCCATTTAGTTCCTTTTTTTCTGTGAGTGCATTGCACAGTTTCCCTAGAGATCAATCAGATCAAGCCTGAACTGTGCGATGTAGTAGGGAGTTATAGTTTCCAACAGGGCAATATTCAACATAGTTTAGCGCAGAAAACGTGTTAAATAACTACAATGACCATAATCCACTGTGTGCCTGCTTGTCCGGTCTGAGACGGAGAGAAGAGACAGAAGAAAGTGTGATGGAGAGGGATAGAGAGCTGTTGCTCCGTGAGGTATCTCGACCTGAAAATACACGATCTAAGTGATTGATAGCTGGTGTTCAGCAGTCATAAAAGTATGTCTTATTTACTTTGAAGAACTACTAAATAGCAGCTCTATAGAAATGAGATGACAACTTGGAATGTCATAATAAAGTCATCAAATAGGCCTAAAACAAATGAAATATATACAACAACTGAACTATTTTATTAAAGTAATGTGAAGAAATGGTGATAAGCAGTAATGGGACTTTTATCAATGATTTGATTCTGTGTTACAGCATTCAACACACATAATGTACAGTGCATTTCATGTAAAAATAAAAGAATCTAAACCGATAACCGACCTCAAAAAACACTAATCGCTCAGCACTATTCTTTCCTTACCCTCTCTTTCTCTCTCTCTGTCTGTCTGTCTGTCTGTCTGTCTCTCTCTCTCTCTCTTTCTTTCTCTCTCTCTTTCTCTCTGTCCGTCCTTCTGTCCCCGCCTCCCCCCACATCCATGTCTTTCTGACTGTTTGACATAAACTGCCATATCCCGTACACATCTAATTATCATCATCAACATGAATTAACAGCCGTCAGACTTGCCAAGCAGCCAATTAGGCGAACTGAAGGGTGCGACCCAATCACAGAGCTCTTGCCTCTGATTGACAGGGTCAGGCAGGGAGGTGATTGAAGGGCTTTGTAGGGGTCATGCCCACCAAACCCCAGGGCCATTAGGGTCTCTCTCCATCATCTCTGTGTGTGTGTGTGTGTGTGTGTGTGTGTGTGTGTGTGTGTGTGTGTGTGTGTGTATGTGTGTGTGTGTGTTGGATGGTCTATATCGTCAGTTTATACCCACCTCCGCAGTGTGTTTCTGTGTGTGTGTGTATGTGTGTGTGTGTGTGTGTGTGTGTGTGTGTGTGTGTGTGTGTGTGTGTGTGTGTGTATATATATGTGTGTGTGTGTGTGTGTGTGTGTTGGATGGTCTATATCATCAGTTTATACCCACTCCCGCAGTGTGTTTCTGTGTGTGTTTCTGTGTGTGTTTCTGTGTGTGTTTCTGTGTGTGTTTCTGTGTGTGTGTGTGTGTGTCTGTGTGTGTTTCTGTGTGTGTTTCTGTGTGTGTTTCTGTGTGTGTTTCTGTGTGTGTTTCTGTGTGTCTGTGTGTGTGTGTGTGTGTGTGTGTGTGTTGGATGGTCTATATCATCAGTTTATACCCACTCCCGCAGTGTGTTTCTGTGTGTGTGTGTGATAATAATAGCATAATCAAAACAGTCTTGGCTTCTTTGACTTGACCAATAAGCCAGTAGACTGATGGCATTGACTCCGTTTCAGATTAAATCCCTTTTCCTCATTAGTTTCTCTCTTTCTTTGCCCCCCCCACCACCACCTCCCCCTGTATCTCATGTATTTTCCTCCTGTTTCAACCCCCCCCCCCCCCCCCTGTATCTCATGTATTTTCCTCCTGTTTCAACCCCCCCCCCCCCCCGTATCTCATGTATTTTCCTCCTGTTTCAACCCCCTCCCTTTCTTTCCCCCCCTTTCCTCAGACATTGTCTCCATCTCTCCTTATCAGTTGGTCAAAGGAAATTATAATTTTTTCTAAAGCCAAGCTCATCGCCTGCTATTTTGTTACCAAGCAACAAGGGTGTGTTTGTGTCCTATGGTGTGTGTTGGTGTGTTTGTACGGTGTGTGTGCTGTGTGTGTGTTTGTACGGTGTGTGTGCTGTGGAGGCAGGAGAATTTGGTCCACTCTTCATGGGAGTTGAAATCACCTTGTCCACTATCAACTAACCAGTCAAAGAGGAGGAGAGTAGCAGTGTGCCTCAATGTGTGTACAGCCACCAGTTCAGATACACATTGTGTCTGTTTGATTTGAAGTGATTCCTTGAGCTGTGTGTTCCAATGTATTAGTTCAACGTTAATATCTAATGAATATCTCTTTAGTGTGTAAGTACTGTATGTTCCAACACCTGTCTGCTTCTCCTGCAAGGTCTGTCTCCTCTCCTCCAAAGACACACGTTTAATTAGGGGCCGTGTGTGTGTGTGTGTGTGTGTCACAGCATTGAATCGTGCTTCCGCGTAATTGCCAGTCCCTGGCCATGCAGTGTTTGAAGTGTAGGAGGTGGAAATAAATTGCTGGTCCCAAATTGCTTACATTAAGTGTGTGTGTGTGTGTGTGTGTGTGTGTGTGTGTGTGTGTGTGTGTGTGTGTGTGTGTGTGTGTGTGTGTGTGTGTGTGTGTGTGTGTGTGTGTGTGTGTGTGTGTGTGTGTGTGTGTGTGTGTGTGTGTGTGTGTGTGAGAAAATATGAGCCAACCTCTTGTTCCGTTAGGGGTACTTTTCCTCTCTTCTTCTTCCACCCCTCCTCTCATCCCTCTCTCTAACCGGTGAACATATGGCCCGTGGTCCCCCCTTGTTGTCCCTGGACAAAGGTGCTTGCCAGACATCTTATGGACCGGGGGTATAAGAGCGGAACGAGTGAGGAGGGGAGGTAGAGAAGAGTTTTGGGGGAGGGAGAGAGGGAGAGAGGGAGAGAAGAGAGAGCTAATGAAGTCATGTAGGTATGGAAACACATTCAGAGATGCTCAGGGTCCAATCATTTAGCTGTTCATCAATCGTTCTCTCCTCCACCAGTAGCACTTATAGTGGATCAATGGTCTCCATGACGATAGAACAGGAATCATCACCATCTGTACTGGCCCAATGTAAATCCCCTCTTTATGGTCACACACACACCCACACACCACAGCCTCATCAACATCTGCATGGCCAGTCTACAAAACCCCTCTTTATGGCCAGCTGGGACTACTGGGACTGGGAATAGATGAGTAGTGTTCAATATAAACGGGACAATCCAGTGTTACATTTAGTAATTCAGAAAGCATTCCTTCTCTGTATCAAACACATTAGAATTACATTTGGAAGAGGTGTGTCCTTGATAAGGCGTTGCTCTGCTTGAAATCTCAGCCGACCAGACAGGACAGGTTCTAGTTTTATCCCGCCTGGATTACTGCCCAGCTGTGTGGTCATGTGGGCAAAGAGGGACGTTGGTCCAGAAGTTGGTCCAGAACAGAGCATCACATATTACACAGAGGGCGAATGTCAGTACCATGCAGGTCAGTCTCTCCTGGCTCAAAGCTGAGGAGAGACTGACCTGCATCACTTTTGGTCTTTGTGTGAGATGTTGATATGTTGAAGGTACCGAACGGTCTTTTCAAGCAGTTGGCACACAGTTCAGTCAACACAACACATGGAACCAGAGGTCTCTTCACGGTCCCCAGGTCCAGAACAGAGGCTGGGAAACACACAGTGTTAAATACAGCCATGACTACATGGAACTCTCTGCCACCCCAGGTAACTCAATAACACCAGATTCAACAACCAGATAAAAGAACACCGTACGACCCAACGGGGACTGTGAAGAGACAGACATTTTGATATACTTTGTAATTGAGTTGACACTGTGTTATGTATTGTATCATGTAGGTGGGCGGCCTTGTACGAGCCTTGGCTATATCATGTAGGTGGGTGGCCTTGTACGAGCCTTGGCTATATCATGTAGGTGGGTGGCCTTGTACGAGCCTTGGCTATATCATGTAGGTGGGTGTGGCCTTGTACGAGCCTTGGCTATATCATGTAGGTGGGTGTGGCCTTGTACGAGCCTTGGCTATATCATGTAGGTGGGTGTGGCCTTGTACGAGCCTTGGCTATATCATGTAGGTGGGTGTGGCCTTGTACGAGCCTTGGCTATATCATGTAGGTGGGTGTGGCCTTGTACGAGCCTTGGCTATATCATGTAGGTGGGTGTGGCCTTGTACGAGCCTTGGCTATATCATGTAGGTCGGTGTGGCCTTGTACGAGCCTTGGCTATATCATGTAGGTGGGTGTGGCCTTGTACGAGCCTTGGCTATATCATGTAGGTGGGTGTGGCCTTGTACGAGCCTTGGCTATATCATGTGGGTGGGTGTGGCCTTGTACGAGCCTTGGCTATATCATGTAGGTGGGTGTGGCCTTGTATGAGCCTTGGCTATATCATGTAGGTGGGTGGCCTTGTACGAGCCTTGGCTATATCATGTAGGTGGGTGTGGCCTTGTATGAGCCTTGGCTATATCATGTAGGTGGGTGTGGCCTTGTATGAGCCTTGGCTATATCATGTAGGTGGGTGTGGCCTTGTATGAGCCTTGGCTATATCATGTAGGTGGGTGTGGCCTTGTACGAGCCTTGGCTATATCATGTAGGTGGGTGTGGCCTTGTACGAGCCTTGGCTATATCATGTAGGTGGGTGTGGCCTTGTACAAGCCTTGGCTATATCATGTAGGTGGGTGTGGCCTTGTACGAGCCTTGGCTATATCATGTAGGTGGGTGTGGCCTTGTACGAGCCTTGGCTATATCATGTAGGTGGGTGTGGCCTTGTACGAGCCTTGGCTATATCATGTATGTTATTTGTTGTGTTGTTTCCTATTTGGACCCCAGGAAGAGCAGCCGTTGCCTTGGCATCAGCTAATTGGGGATCCCAATAAAATACAAAAAGTACTGACCACACTTCCAGTTGTTCTGTTTGGGTGATTCGTTTTAATACTACTGGGACAAAGCTATTGGCAACATACAGTAATATCAATACACTCAACCCCATTAGATGAAGTCAGACGTGCTGACAGGAGTCGTACTACACTGTGTGTGTGTGTGTGTGCATGTCGTTAAGCAACATTGTATACAGTCCTCATTGAGCTTTAATGTATTGGTTTCTATTGGTCCATGTATGTGTCCAGGTGTCACCTTTGACAGAGAGAGAGGAAGATGGATGGAAGAGAGAAGGGAGTAGAAGAATGGAGGGGTGGAGGGGTGGATTCAGGGAGATGGAGATGGAGAGAGAGGAAGATGGATAGAAGAGAGAAGGGAGTAGAAGAATGGAGAGGTGGATTCAGGGAGATGGAGAGAGAGAGAGAGAGGAAGATGGATGGAAGAGAGAAGGGAGTAGAAGAATGGAGGGGTGGACTTGATAAACATGAAACAGTAGCTTAATCATTTCATCCCAGATGGAAGAGAGAGAGAAGAGAGGGATGAAAACAGGGAGGATAGACAAATGAAAGGGGGGCATTAGGAAGTACAGTGCAATTATTGCTTTTTGAGGTTGGTTTGGTTATTAAAAAGTTATCTTGGTTTTTAATTTCGGTTTCAATTATTATAATTTTTGACATTAAATGCACTAGTCAATATGTGGGTTGAATACTGTAACAACACAGAATGAAACAATACAAGTGTATCAGTGTAGTGGAAATGAGAAGGTGATACTAGCGACTAGCGGCTGGCTGGCGTGGTAGCACGGTGTGATGACATTATGCCATTATTTGGATGGCAGACCATCTGTAGGCTACCACAGGGTCAAACACACATGATCTGGGTCAAACGCTAGGAGGAGACGTTCCCACAGAACCCTGGGGACACTGACGCCAGGAGGAGACGTTCCCACAGAACCCTGGGGACACTGACGCCAGGAGAGGTCTGACAACTGATGAAAACTGTGTTACGAAACTGTCGTGTTTGTTTTGTTTCAATATCTGATAAAGAGCTGCATATGTTGATATGTCTGCCTGTTTTCTGGTTGATGTATTATAACGTGTATTGAAATGGTATGTTGGGTTGACCAGTTATCAGGCACATTCATGTTGTCTGGTCATAACATTCAAACTGAGCAGATTAGAATCTGGGCGTGTTGTTCCTGTCTATTGTTTTTACGAGCCGCGTGTTAAGAAATGTTCATTCAGGTTGGGGATGCGGTCCAGCTTGAATGTGGTTAGAAGGGCAGTGAATTCTGTCATACTGTATCAGACACACAGCTTCTTCTCTTAGAAATGCTTCTGCACTGAAGACACGTGTAACCACGTTGTTTTAGCCTGTTGGTGATAAATCAAGTCACCTTTTTATTGGTCTCACACACATATTTAACAGATGTTACTGCAGGTGTAGAGAAATGCTTGTAAACATGATTCAAGTGACCAGTGATTCCATGTCTATGTACATAGGGCAGCCGTCTCTAAGGTGCAGGGTTGAGTGTCCGGGTGGTAGGCTGCTAGTGATTTCCATTTCAGATTGTCAGTGATGAGGTTGAAGAGGCGCTGTTGTGCCGTCTTCCCCACACTGTCTGTGTGGATGGACCATTTCAGATTGTCAGTGATGAGGTTGAAGAGGCGCTGTTGCTCCTTCTTCCCCACACTGTCTGTGTGGATGGACCATTTCAGATTGTCAGTGATGAGGTTGAAGAGGCGCTGTTGTGCCTTCTTCCCCACACTGTCTGTGTGGATGGACCATTTCAGATTGTCAGTGATGAGGTTGAAGAGGCGCTGTTGTGCCTTCTTCCCCACACTGTCTGTGTGGATGGACCATTTCAGATTGTCAGTGATGAGGTTGAAGAGGCGCTGTTGTGCCTTCTTCCCCACACTGTCTGTGTGGATGGACCATTTCAGATTGTCAGTGATGAGGTTGAAGAGGCGCTGTTGTGCCTTCTTCCCCACACTGTCTGTGTGGATGGACCATTTCAGATTGTCAGTGATGAGGTTGAAGAGGCGCTGTTGCTCCTTCTTCCCCACACTGTCTGTGTGGATGGACCATTTCAGATTGTCAGTGATGAGGTTGAAGAGGCGCTGTTGTGCCTTCTTCCCCACACTGTCTGTGTGGATGGACCATTTCAGATTGTCAGTGATGAGGTTGAAGAGGCGCTGTTGTGCCTTCTTCCCCACACTGTCTGTGTGGATGGACCATTTCAGATTGTCAGTGATGAGTCCCCTTTTTACCTTCTCCACTGCGGTCACATCGATGTGAACAGGGTCGTGCTCCCTCTGCTGTTTCCTAAAGTCCACGATCAGCTCCTTCATTTTGATGAAGTTGAGGGAGAGGTTATTTTTCTGGCACCACTCAGCCAGGGCCCTCACCTCCTCCTTGTAGGCTGTCTTGTCATTGTTGGTAATCAGGCCTACTACTGTTGTGTCGTCTGCAAACTTGATGATTGAGTTGGGGGAGTGCATGGCCACGCAGTCATGGGTGAACAGGGAGTACAGGAGGGGGCTGAGCATGCAACCTTGTGGGGCCCCAGTGTTGAGTATCAGCAAAGTGGAGGTGTTGTTCCTACCTTCACCACCAGGGGGCAGCCCATCAGGAAGTCCAGGACCCAATTGCACAATTGCATCGTCTGTGGACCTATTGGGGCGTTATGCAAATGTAAGTGGGTCTAGGGTGTCAGGTAAGGTGGAGGTGATATGATCCTTAACTGGTAGTTTGTAATGTAACATGTATTTCATGTACACTGGAATTGTTTGCAATGATTTCATGACTAGTGCATTATATTAGTTGAATTTGGTAAATGCATTCCTCATTTTACACATTATTATTTGATTATGCCTATCATTTAGTAGGTCTGTTGATAATTGTTATTGACACATAGCACATGCTTGGGCAGCACCTTGACATCCCTGATCTACTTGACTCGATAAATGAACGTAAGAACATTAGTTGCCAGGGTTACCTATTTGTATCTAGCCTCTTAACAACTGCATAACGTTGCAAGATAGACACGTTCATTAAAGTCACACTGAGTCGGTGACGCAATGATTCGCTATCTTGCTCGATCCTCCAGAGACGCATTTATTCACATAATAACGGGGTCAGATTGATAAACGTAGTTTATTATTGTTCAGCATCATTTCTACACATCTGCATCATTTGTTGTGTTTATTACATTTGTTTCATTTGATTCATTTATTATTTCATTCCAAGTCATCATCTCATCTTTATAGAGCTGCTGTCTACGCTGTCTGACAAAATCACTGTTTTGTAGTTCTTCAAAGTAAATAAGACATAATTTATGACTGGTGAAAACCAGCTATCAACCACTTAGATCATGTATTTTCAGGTCGATATACCTCACGGAGCAACAGCTCTCTATCCCTCTCCATCACACTTTCTTCTGTCTCTTCTCTCTCTCTCTGTGTGTCTGCACATGCCGCATGGACCGGACAAGTTGGCAATAGGTTATGGTCTTTGTAGTTAATTACCACGTTCCCTGTGCTAAACGATGTCGAACAGTGACCTGTTGGAAACTACAGCTCCCTACTACATCGCACAGTTTGTACTGTCTGTTTTATCTCTAGAGGAACTGCAGTGCAATGTGAGCATTGAGCAAAAATAACATAATTGAAAAATATTGGAATTCAAGTAATAGAACCAACATTGGACAATTAGTTACCGAAATGGAGCAGGCAAAGATAAAAAGAGGACGAGTGATGGAAGATTGAGAGAGATGATAGAGGGGTAGAAGGAGAGGCCAGAATGTCAAGGGGGTGGAGAGACTGAAGGAGAATGAGAGAGAGAGAAACAGATGATAGAGGGGTAGAAGGAGAGGCCAGAATGTCAAGGGGGTGGAGAGACTGAAAGAGAATGAGAGAGAGAGAAACAGATGATAGAGGGGTAGAAGGAGAGGCCAGAATGTCAAGGGGGTGGAGAGACTGAAGGAGAATGAGAGAGATAGAAACATATGATAGAGGGGTAGAAGGAGAGGCTAGAATGTCAAGGGGGTGGAGAGCCTGAAGGAGAATGAGAGAGAGAGAGAGACAGATGATAGAGGGGTAGAAGGAGAGGCCAGAATGTCAAGGGGGTGGAGAGACTGAAGGAGAATGAGAGAGAGAGAAACAGATGATAGAGGGGTAGAAGGAGAGGCCAGAATGTCAAGGGGGTGGAGAGACTGAAGGAGAATGAGAGAGATAGAAACAGATGATAGAGGGGTAGAAGGAGAGGCTAGAATGTCAAGGGGATGGAGAGACTGAAGGAGAACGAGAGAGAGAGAGAGAGAGAGAGACAGATGATAGAGGGGTAGAAGGAGAGGCTAGAATGTCAAGGGGGTGGAGAGACTGAAGGAGAATGAGAGAGAGAGAGATACAGATGATAGAGGGGTAGAAGGAGAGGCCAGAATGTCAAGGGGGTGAAGAGACTGAAGGAGAATGAGAGAGAGAGAAACAGATGATAGAGGGGTAGAAGGAGAGGCTAGAATGTCAAGGGGGTGGAGAGACTGAAGGAGAATGAGAGAGAGAGAGAGACAGATAATAAAGGGGTAGAAGGAGAGGCCAGAATGTCAAGGGGGTGGAGAGACTGAAGGAGAATGAGAGAGATAGAAACAGATGATAGAGGGGTAGAAGGAGAGGCTAGAATGTCAAGGGGATGGAGAGACTGAAGGAGAACGAGAGAGAGAGAGAGAGAGAGAGAGAGATGATAGAGGGGTAGAAGGAGAGGCTAGAATGTCAAGGGGGTGGAGAGACTGAAGGAGAATGAGAGAGAGAGAGAGACAGATGATAGAGGGGTAGAAGGAGAGGCCAGAATGTCAAGGGGATGAAGAGACTGAAGGAGAATGAGAGAGAGAGAAACAGATGATAGAGGGGTAGAAGGAGAGGCTAGAATGTCAAGGGGGTGGAGAGACTGAAGGAGAATGAGAGAGAGAGAGAGAGAGACAGATGATAGAGGGGTAGAAGGAGAGGCCAGAATGTCAAGGGGGTGGAGAGACTGAAGGAGAATGAGAGAGATAGAAACAGATGATAGAGGGGTAGAAGGAGAGGCTAGAATGTCAAGGGGGTGGAGAGACTGAAGGAGAATGAGAGAGAGAGAGAGAGACAGATGATAGAGGGGTAGAAGGAGAGGCCAGAATGTCAAGGGGGTGGAGAGACTGAAGGAGAATGAGAGAGAGAGAGAGAGAGAGAGACAGATGATAGAGGGGTAGAAGGAGAGGCCAGAATGTCAAGGGGGTGGAGAGACTGAAGGAGAATGAGAGAGAGAGAGAGAGACAGATGATAGAGGGGTAGAAAGAGAGGCCAGAATGTCAAAGGGGTGGAGAGACTGAAGGAGAATGAGAGAGACAGATGATAGAGGGGTAGAAGGAGAGGCCAGAATGTCAAGGGGGTGGAGAGACTGAAGGAGAATGAGAGAGAGAGATAGATGATAGAGGGGTAGAAGGAGAGGCCAGAATGTCAAGGGGGTGGAGAGACTGATGGAGAATGAGAGAGATGATAGAGGGGTAGAAGGAGAGGCCAGAATGTCAAGGGGCTGGAGAGACTGAAGGAGAATGAGAGAGAGAGAGACAGATGATAGAGGGGTAGAAGGAAAGGCCAGAATGTCAAGGGGGTGGAGAGACTGAAGGAGAATGAGAGAGAGAGAGACAGATGATAGAGGGGTAGAAGGAAAGGCCAGAATGTCAAGGGGGTGGAGAGAGTGAAGGAGAACGAGAGAGAGAGAGAGAGCTTCTAAAAGATATGATCAGAAGAGCTTTTATCTCGAGGGGTACAGGGTAGAGGGTCTCTCTCCCTCTCTTTCCCTCTCCCTCCTCTCTCTCTCGCCATCTGTCTGATTTCTGGGTTATATTTTATTCAGTTAACGTGCTGCTCATCGTTATTCAAGAGACCCACCTGTGGTGGCTTGGGAGAGATTCATTTAGTGATTTCCTATTAGGAAAACAACTCTTGGATTGAGATCTAGATCACATGATGAAGATGTGTGTGATCTACATATCAGCTGAGGTCTTGACTGGAACTTGAACGTTTTCAGTAGTTACAATGCCTTCAGAAAGTATTCATACCCCTTGACTTAATTCATCCACATGTTGTGGTGTTATGGCCTGAATTGTAAATGGATTAAATATATACTTTTCTCACCCATCTACACACAATATCCCATAATGACACAGTGAAACATCTTTTTAGAAATCTTTACAAATGTATTGAAAATGAAATACAGAAATATTCTATTTACATAAGTATTCACACCCCTGAGTCAATACATGTTAGAATCACCTTTTGGGTTATTGAAGTCTCTAAGAGCTTTCCACACCTATTTGCACATTGTTCTTTTTTAAATTCTTCAAGCTCTGTCTAGTTGGTTGGTGATCATTGCTAGACAGACATTTTTAGGTCTTGCCATAGATTTTTTTAGATGATTTAAGTCAAAACTGTAACTAGGCCCCTCAGGAACATTCAACGTGGTCTTGGTAAGCAACTCCAGTGTATAGCTGGCTTTGTGTTTTAGGTTATTGTCCTGCTGAAAGGGGAATTTGTCTCCCAGTAAATTTGTCTCCCAGTGACTGAACCAGGTTTTCCTACGATTTTGCCTGTGCTTAGCTCTATTCCATTTCTTTTTATCCTAAGAAACTCCTTAGTCCTTGCCGATGACAAGCATACCATAACATGATGCAACCACCACCGTGCTTGAAAATAGTGGTTCTCAGTAGCCTAGTGGTTAGAGCGTTGGGCTAGTAACTGGAAGGTTGCAAGTTCAAATCCCTGAGCTGACAAGGACGACAAATCTGTCGTTCTTCCCCTGAACAGGCAGTTAACCCACTGTTCCTAGGCCGTCATTGAAAATAAGAATATAACTGACTTGCCTGGTTAAATAAAGGTAAAATAAATAAAAAAAACATCACCATTGTCCTCGTGGTGAAATGCCTGAGCAGTTTATTTCCTCTCCGGCAACTGAGTTAGGAAGGACGCCTGTATCTTTGTAGTGACTGGGTGTATAGATACACCATCTGAAGTGTAATTAATAACTTCACCATGCTCAAAGGGATACATGTTTACCCATCTACCAATAGGTGTCCTTCTTTGTGAGGAAAACCATTGGAAAACCTCCCTGGTCTTTGTGGTTGAATCTGTGTTTGAAATTCACTGCTTGACTGAGGGACCTTCCAGGTAATTGTATGTGTGGGGTACAGAGATGAGGTAAACACTATTATTGAACACAGTGTGAGTCCATGCAACTTATTATATGACTTTTTAAGCACAGTTTTGTTCCGGAATGTATTTGGCCGCATCCGGTACCTCTCTTGGCAATGTAAAAATTCAAACAAAAGTGCTCAAAGTTCATTCGAGTTGCCTCTTCATTAATTCTCCTCCCCACAACAAAAAAACATAATGTGAAAAAGTAGATTTTCAGCCCGGGCCTAATATTCTAAGAGTTGATTCGGGTTGGGCCGGCCCGTGTTTACAGTTTGCAGAACATTATAACCTATGATTGAGACCAACGCGTGGCCCTGGCTGTGTGAGAAGCGCGTCAGTATCTCTCACATAGCTAGAATGAGACTTTATATGAGCTCTCTCCCGCTCTGCTCTGATAGAGCCTGCAACTCTCACCTCTCCACTATTGCATTTCATCATTTATTTCCTTATACAACCGCGCGAAGGGTTCTGAAGGAACTGCAGCACCCCTGATAAATTGAAATCAATTTGCCACAGTTATATAATTACTGCTGTCTGTTCAGAGAGAAATGAAATCATGCAGAATAGCCTACTATACCATGAGAAGGCCTATAATGTAGCCACAGAGGATCAATAGCTTCGTTTTAAAATAGCCGAGTTGTTGATTGTAGACAAGGAATAGCCTACAGTCGGGAAAGCGCGGCAAATCAGTCAGTGAAAAAACAAAACAGGCTTTTTTCAATATTTCAAATAGAATGGAGGGAAAACACAGGTTGGAAAGCAGATGGCTCCTGCTGAAGACGGCTACCTAAACATTTAATCAACTTCCAAATACTGTTTTACAAAGTTAAACAAGAGAGAGAGGCTTTTGGCACGAGCCCATCAGCCACCACCAGCCAGTGTGCTGCCCATCAGCCATCACCAGCCAGTATGCTGCCCATCAGCCGTCACCAGCCAGTATGCTGCCCATCAGCCATCACCAGCCAGTATGCTGCCCATCAGCCATCACCAGCCAGTATGCTGCACATCAGCCGTCACCAGCCAGTATGCTGCCCATCAGCCACCACCAGCCAGTATGCTGCCCATCAGCCGTCACCAGCCAGTATGCTGCCCATCAGCCATCACCAGCCAGTATGCTGCCCATCAGCCATCACCAGCCAGTGTGCTGCCCATCAGCCGTCACCAGCCAGTGTGCTGCCTATCAGCCATCACCAGCCAGTGTGCTTTCCATCAGCCGTCACCAGCCAGTGTGCTGCCCATCAGCCGTCACCAGCCAGTGTGCTGCCCATCAGCCGTCACCAGCCAGTGTGCTGCCCATCAGCCATCATTAGGTGCGTCAGTGAAACTGGAAAGCATTTTTAGGACTATAATTTCCTCCTCATATTGTAGTCTGCAATAAGTTTCCACACACCTAGACCAAGGCAATTGATGGACATGTAAAATGACGTACAATTGCATGAAATTAATTAATAAAGGCCCATTTTTATTGGACCCTCGACTACTAAACATGTTCCCCATGTGTGCAACTTGTGTAAGTGTCTCTACTAAACATGTTCCCCATGTGTGCAACTTGTGTAAGTGTCTCTACTCTACCTGTGTAAGTGCCTATACTCTACCTCTGTAAGTGTCTCTACTCTACCTGTGTAAGTGTCTCTACTCTACCTGTGTAAGTGTCTCTACTCTACCTGTGTAAGTGTCTCTACTCTACCTGTGTAAGTGTCTCTACTCTACCTGTGTAAGTGTCTCTACTCTACCTGTGTAAGTGTCTCTACTCTACCTGTGTAAGTGTCTCTACTCTACCTGTGTAAGTGTCTCTACTCTACCTGTGTAAGTGTCTCTACTCTACCTGTGTAAGTGTCTCTACTCAACCTGTGTAAGTGTCTCTACTCAACCTGTGTAAGTGTCTCTACTCTACCTGTGTAAGTGTCTCTACTCTACCTGTGTAAGTGTCTCTACTCTACCTGTGTAAGTGTCTCTACTCTACCTGTGTAAGTGTCTCTACTCTACCTGTGTAAGTGTCTCTACTCTACTGCTCTATGTCACTACGCAAATGTGATGATATGCATGCAATGCTTTATTGTAAAGGAGATTTTTTTCCTCATGCGTTCCGGTACCTCAGAACTCCCCAGGTCACCCCATTCTCGCGCTCACTTTTTGTTCAGGCACCTCACGATTTACCAATTAAGCACGGGGATGTAATGTATAGTTTGAATCATGGTCTTACTTTTCGTACATCAAGTTGTCAGTCTCTGATTGGTGGATTTGGGTTATTTGAGTTTGTGATGGAATCAGGAAGTTGACTGTTGATAGATGGGACTTGTAGTCCAACCCCTCACTCCTTCTCTACAATGCTTAGTCCTCTCAAGCAAGATGGACGGCATCCATCTATCTTCTCTCTGTCCACCCTTTCCCCCTCTCTATCTTCTATCTTCTCCGTCTACCTTTTCCCCTCTCTATCTTCTTTCTTCTCTCTGTCTACCTTTCCCCCCTCTCTATCTTCTTTCTTCTCTCTGTCTACCTTTTCCCCCTCTCTATCTTCTTTCTTCTCTCTGTCTACCTTTCCCCCTCTCTATCTTCTATCTTCTCCGTCTACCTTTTCCCCTCTCTATCTTCTTTCTTCTCTCTGTCTACCTTTTCCCCCTCTCTATCTTCTTTCTTCTCTATGTCTACCTTTTCCCCCTCTCTATCTTCTTTCTTCTCTCTGTCTACCTTTTCCCCCTCTCTATCTTCTTTCTTCTCTCTGTCTACCTTTTCCCCCTCTCTATCTTCTTTCTTCTCTCTGTCTACCTTTTCCCCCTCTCTATCTTCTTTCTTCTCTCTGTCTACCTTTTCCCCCTCTCTATCTTCTATCTTCTCTCTGTCTACCTTTTCCCCCTCTCTATCTTCTATCTTCTCTCTGTCTACCTTTTCCTCCCTCTCTATCTTCTTTCTATCTGCCCTCCCCCTCCTCTCATTCGCTGGTAGTCTATCCTCTGTTCCCCTCCTCTGCCCTCCATATAGCATCCCTCTCTCACATTCCTCTTTCTGTCTGTCACGCTCCCTCTCTTCTTCTTTCTCTATTCATCTCTGTCATGCTGTCTCCTTATATCACTCTTTTTGTTTTCCCTCCTCTCTCTCTCTCTCTCTCTCCTCCTCCTCCTCCCCCTCTCCTCTCGTCAGGGGAGCCAGAGACAGACCTAATTAAGACAGAACCCAGTGGCTTCATTAGCCTGGAGTCCTGCTGGAGACATTTGCACTTCAAAGTCCAGGGATGGAGAGAGATGGATTGATGGAGGGATGAGAGCGAGACAGAGACATTGAGGGAGGGAAGAAATGAAAAAGGGGGGTTACTTAGGAAGGGAGGGAGTGGACAAAAGGAGGAGAAAGTCAGAGGATTTCCTGACGGACAGCTATTATGCAATCACATCTAACAGATGGAAATGGAAACAGGTAGAGGGAGAGTGGAGGAGGGAGGGAGGGGAGAGGGGGAGGGAAATAGGCAGCGGTGTGGAGGGGGAGGGAGGGAGAGAGGGAGGGAGGGAGAGGAAAAGAGGGGAGAGGGGGAGGGAGGGAGTGGGAAATAGGCAGCGGTGTGGAGGGGGAGGGAGGGAGAGAGGGAGGGAGGGAGAGGAAAAGAGGGGAGAGGGGGAGGGATGGAGTGGTAAATAGGTAGAGGGGGAGGGAGCTCATGAAGACCTAATGAGAGCCTCTTTAAAGGAAATTAGAGAGAGAGAGAGATGTGTGAGAGAGAGAGAGAGAGAGATGTGTGAGAGGAAGAATGAGAGAGATAGAGATGTGAGAGAGAGAGAGAGAGAGAGATGTGTGAGAGGAAGAATGAGAGAGATGTGAGAGATGTGAGAGAGAGAGAGATGTGTGAGAGGAAGAATGAGAGAGATGTGAGAGAGGAAGAATGAGAGAGATGTGTGAGAGGGAGGGAGAGGTAAGGAAAGAGAGGTAGATAAAGAGAGAGATAGGAAGGGAGAGAGAGATGAGAGAGAAAATAAGGAAGAGGGTGGGAGAATGAGAGAGAGGTGAGAGAGGGAGGAGGAAGGAGAGAGAGGGAGGGATAGAGAGAGGGAGAGAGAGAGCTAATGAAAAGCTAATGAGGGCCTCTAAAGGAAATTGGGGGGGAAAGGAGTGGAGGGAGGGAGGGAGAGGGGAGAGGGCAGAGGGGGAGAGGGGGAGAGGGGGAGGGAGGGAAGAAATGAAAAAGGGGGGTTACTTAGGAAGGGAGGGAGTGGACAAAAGGAGGAGAAAGTCAGAGGATTTCCTGACGGACAGCTATTATGCAATCACATCTAACAGATGGAAATGGAAACAGGTAGAGGGAGAGTGGAGGAGGGAGGGAGGGGAGAGGGGGAGGGAAATAGGCAGCGGTGTGGAGGGGGAGGGAGGGAGAGAGGGAGGGAGGGAGGGAGAGGAAAAGAGGGGAGAGGGGGAGGGAGGGAGTGGGAAATAGGCAGCGGTGTGGAGGGGGAGGGAGGGAGAGAGGGAGGGAGGGAGAGGAAAAGAGGGGAGAGGGGGAGGGAGGGAGTGGTAAATAGGTAGAGGGGGAGGGAGCTCATGAAGACCTAATGAGAGCCTCTTTAAAGGAAATTAGAGAGAGAGAGAGATGTGTGAGAGAGAGAGAGAGATGTGTGAGAGGAAGAATGAGAGAGATAGAGATGTGAGAGAGAGAGAGATGTGTGAGAGGAAGAATGAGAGAGATGTGAGAGATGTGAGAGAGAGAGAGATGTGTGAGAGGAAGAATGAGAGAGATGTGAGAGAGGAAGAATGAGAGAGATGTGTGAGAGGGAGGGAGAGGTAAGGAAAGAGAGGTAGATAAAGAGAGAGATAGGAAGGGAGAGAGAGATGAGAGAGAAAATAAGGAAGAGGGTGGGAGAATGAGAGAGAGGTGAGAGAGGGAGGAGGAAGGAGAGAGAGGGAGGGATAGAGAGAGGGAGAGAGAGAGCTAATGAAAAGCTAATGAGGGCCTCTAAAGGAAATTGGGGGGGAAAGGAGTGGAGGGAGGGAGGGAGAGGGGAGAGGGGGAGAGGGGGAGAGGGGGAGGGAGGGACTTAGGGAGAGAGAGAGCCTGAGGAGAGCCTGGATGAAAGAAAGGGGAGAGCCTGGACATTTAGAGTGAGGGTAGAATGAGAGGGGGAGCGAGACAACAAATTAGAGAAAAATATTCTGGAAATGGCTGTGTGAGAGAGAAAGAAAAGAGAGGGATACTGACACGAGATAGAGAGGAGGATAAAGGGATAAAAAGTAAGCTGCACGGAGAGGGGGATGAGAGAGGAGCAGAAAGGATAGAGA
>NW_027260863.1:237500-240000 GCF_045791955.1 Oncorhynchus clarkii lewisi
GTAGGTTTATCCAATAACAACACAGAGCTGAATATGGAAGAACTCACTTCTGACACACTGTATGAATTATGTGTGTGTGTACAAGCGAGAGAGAGATCCACAAAGAATTTGAAAACAAATCCAATTATGATAAATTCCCACATCTACTGGATGAAATACCACAGCGTGCCATCACCACAGCAAGATGTGTGACCTGTTGCCACAAGAAAAGGGCAACCAGTGAAGAACAAACACCATTGTAAATACAACCCATATTTATGTTTATTTATTTTCCTTTTTGTACTTTAACTATTTGCACATCATTACAACACTGTAGATACACATAATATGACATTTGTAATGTCTTTACTCTTTTGGAACATGTGTGAGGATAATGTTTACTGTTTATTTTACTTTTGTATATTATCTACTTCACTTCCTTTGGCAATGTTAACACATGTTTCCCATGACAATAAAGCCCCTGGAATTGAATTGAATTGAGAGAGAGAGAGAGAGAGAGAAGGTGAACTAATTGGAGGGAGAGATGTCTGGATCGACTTTCTTTATGCTCAGTATTCTGTGTAGAGATGACAGACGTGGTGGATCGGGGATTTGATAAACTCAGTTGGATCATTATAGTAACATATTCTATATGGCTTCTCTACACCCCCACATAGTTCACTCCACCCATACATGATGTATCCACAACATCAAATAGTATGTGTGCTTGTGTCCATATCATCCATGTCATGAGATTAGATGTGTGTGTGTGTGTGTGTGTGTGTGTGTCTCTGTGTCCTTGTGTGTGTGTTATCCATCCATGTCATGAGATTAGATGTGTGTGTGTGTGTGTCTCTCTGTGTGCTCGCGTGTGTTATCCATCCATGTCATGAGATGATAACAGATGATCACGACATGGTTTCCCTTAGCTACAGTATAGATATCACATAGCACCATGGCAACCAGTCAACTCGGGGGTGTGTGTGTGTGTGTGTGTGTGTGTGTGTGTGTTACTGGCGTCCCCTCTCTCTGAGTACTGGTAATAGTGATGGGACCCGTAGGGTTAAAGGAGAAGGCAGTGCTGCTGAAGCCCTCATCAACATTCATCAAAGCATGCAAAACAGCACTGGTAACACACACACTCAAATGAGGGATCTGGTGTGTGTGTTTGTGTGTATATACAGTATGTTTGTGTCAAGCAACTCTAATTTGAGGCATGTATATATTTGAATGTACACTACATGACCAAAAGTATGTGGACACCTATTCGTCGAATGTCTCATTCCAAAATCATTAGGCATTATCATAACAGCCTCCACTCTTCTGGGAAGGCTTTCCACTAAATGTTGGAACGTTGCTGTGGGGCTGGCACACAGTCAGCATTCCAATTCCTCCCATAGGTGTTTTATGGGGTTGAAGTCAGGGCTCTGTTCAGGCCAGTCAGGTTCTTCCTCACCGATCTCGAGAAACCATTTCTTTATGGAACTTGGTTTGTGCACGGGCGCATTGTCATGCTGGAACAGGAAAGGGCCTTCCCCAAACTGTTGCCACAAATTTGGAAGCACAGAATCATCTAGAATGTCATTGTATGCTGTAGCGTTAACACTAAGGGGCCTAGCCTGAACCATGAAAAACAGCCCCAGACCATTATTCATCCTCCGCCAAACTTTACAGTTGGCACTATGGATTGGGGCAGGTAGTGTTCTCCTAGCATCCGCCACACCCAAATGCGTCCGTCGGACTGCCTAGTCTGACCTCGCCAAAGAGTCTCCTCCTTAGCAGATGGATACACCCGGTACAGCAGATGGATGCACCCGGTACAGCAGATGGATACACCCGGTACAGCTACTGTACTGCCGAAGGATAATTTATTGCCACCACTTCCCAGGTACAGCAGAGACTGAAATGAGTCAAACTGAAATACAGAAAGAAAAGAACAATGAGCGTGACTTGTTGTATGCTGGCTAAATACTAGGCTTCATTCTCAGTAAGAAGGCAGAACACAGGAATATGCATCATTATGCATCAAACTGGATGTAAAGGATTCCCCAAGACATGACAAGATCAAAACCACTGAACAGATATCCAAGATTCATACATCTCATCAAAACGATCACCTGTACAAAACACCATCATGAATTGAATGCCACATATGTTATGATTGACTTTACTTACAGACAATGCCTGTACAAAATGGCAGCCAGAAGGAGTTTGACCACGTCTGCAGATCCACAGTGTGACTTTCACCATTATTGATTGTAACAATTCTTGATTCTACAGGGGATTAGCATATTAAACGAACAACACACATCAACACAGGACTGTGGCCCCCAAGTGGTCAACAATGGAATTACACGATAGCCTAAAGGAACTCAAACCAAACTACAGGGGCCAGATCACTGCTGGACGGTGAAGCGTGATTCATCCCTCCAGAGAACGTGTTTCCGCTTCTCCAGAGTCCAATGGCGGTCGAGCTTTACACCACTCCAGCCGACACTTGGCATTGCGCATGGTGATCTTA